>NC_092242.1:43279104-43304951 GCF_036320965.1 Panulirus ornatus | reverse complement strand
AAAAAGCGAGATATACATAAGTACACGTATGTAAGTAGGAGAGATGGCAAGAGAGCGTTATTGGATTACGTGTTAATTGACAGGCGCGCGAAAGAGAGACTTCTAGATGTTAATGTGCTGAGAGGTGCAACTGAATGGATGTCTGATCATTATCTTGTGGAGGCTAAGGTGAAGATTTGTATGGGATTTCAGAAAAAAAAGTGAATGTTGGGGTGAAGAGGATGGTGAGATTAAGAGAGCTTGGGAAGGAGACTAGTGTGAGGAAGTACCAGGAGAGACTGAGTACAGAATGGAAAAAGGTGAGAACAATGGAAGTAAGGGGAGTGGGGGAGGATTGGGATGTATTTAGGGAATCAGTGATGGATTGCGCAAAAGATGCTTGTGGCATGAGAAGAGTGGGAGGTGGGTTGATTAGAAAGGGTAGTGAGTGGTGGGATGAAAAAGTAAAATTATTAGTGAAAGAAAAGAGAGAGGCATTTGGACGATTTTTGCAGGGAAAAAATGCAATTGAGTGGGAGATGTATAAAAGAAAGAGACAGGAGGTCAAGAGAAAGGTGCAAGAGGTGAAAAAGAGGGCAAATGGGGAGTTGGGGTGAGAGAGTATCATTAAATTTTAGGGAGAATAAAAAGATGTTCTGGAAGGAGGTGAATAAAGTGCGTAAGACAAGGGAGCAAATAGGAACTTCAGTGAAGGGCGCAAATGGGGAGGTAATAACAAGTAGTGGTGATATGAGAAGGAGATGGAGTGAGTATTTTGAAGGTTTGTTGAATGTGTTTGATGATAGAGTGGCAGATATAGGGTGTTTTGGTAGAGGTGGTGTGCAAAGTGAGAGGGTAAGGGAAAATGATTTGGTAAACAGGGAAGAGGTAGTGAAACCTTTGCGGAAGATGAAAACCGGCAAGGCAGCAGGTTTGGATGGTATTGCAGTGAAATTTATTAAAAAAGGGGGTGACTGTATTATTGACTGGTTGGTAAGGTTATTTAATGTATGAGTGACTCATGGTGAGGTGCCTGAGGATTCGCGGAATGCGTGCACAGTGCCATTGTATCAAGGCAAAGGGGATAAGAGTGAGTGCTCAAATTACAGAGGTATAAGTTTGTTGAGTATTCCTGGTAAATTATATGGGAGGGTATTGACTGAGAGGGTGAAGGCATGTACAGAGCATCAGATTGGGCAAGAGCAGTGTGGTTTCAGAAGTAGTAGAGGATGTGTGGATCAGGTGTTTGCTTTGATGAATGTATGTGAGAAATACTTAGAAAAGCAAATGGATTTTTATGAAGCATTTATGGATCTGGAGAAGGCATATGATAGAGTTGATGGAGATGCTCTATGGAAGGTATTAAGAATATATGGTGTGGGAGGCAAGTTGATAGAACCAGTGAAAAGTTTTTATCGAGGATGTAAGGCATGTGTACGTGTAGGAAGAGAGGAAAGTGATTGGTTCTCAGTGAATGTAGGTTTGCGGCAGGGGTGTGTGATGTCTCCATGGTTGTTTAATTTGTTTATGGATGGGGTTGTTAGGGAGGTGAATGCAAAAGTTTTGGAAAGAGAGGCAAGTATGAAGTCTGTTGGGGATGAGACAGCTTGGGAAGTGAGTCAGTTGTTGTTCGCTGATGATACAGCGCTGGTGGCTGATTCATGTGAGAAACTGCAGAAGCTGGTGACTGAGTTTGGTAAAGTGTGTGAAAGAAGAAAGTTAAGAGTAAAAGTGAATAACAGCAAGGTTATTAGGTACAGTAGGGTTGAGGGTCAACTCAATTGGGAGGTAAGTTTGAATGGAGAAAAACTGGAGGAAGTAAAGTGTTTTAGATATCTGGGAGTGGATCTGGCAGCGGATGGAACCATGGAAGCGGAAGTGGATCATAGGGTGGGGAGGGGGCGAAAATTCTGGGAGCCTTGAAGAATGTGTGGAAGTCGAGAACATTATCTCGGATAGCAAAAATGGGTATGTTTAAAGGAATAGTGGTTCCAACAATGTTGTATGGTTGCGAGGCGTGGGCTATGGATAGAGTTGTGCGCAGGAGGATGGATATGCTGGAAATGAGATGTTTGAGGACAATGTGTGGTGTAAGGTGGTTTGATCGAGTAAGTAACGTAAGGGTAAGAGAGATGTGTGGAAATAAAAAGAGCGTTGTTGTTAGAGCAGAAGAGGGTGTTTTGAAATGGTTTGGGCACGTGGAGAGAATGAGTGAGGAAAGATTGACCAAGAGGATATATGTGTCGGAGGTGGAGGGAACGAGGAAAAGTTTGAGACCAAATTGGAGGTGGAAAGATGGA
This sequence comes from Panulirus ornatus, assembly GCF_036320965.1. Lineage (NCBI taxonomy): Eukaryota > Metazoa > Arthropoda > Malacostraca > Decapoda > Palinuridae > Panulirus > Panulirus ornatus. Next base: position 43,302,672 of record NC_092242.1, on the reverse strand, counting down.
GTGAAAAAGATTTTGTGTGATCGGGGCCTGAACATGCAGGAGGGTGAAAGGAGGGCAAGGAATAGAGTGAATTGGATCGATGTGGTATACCGGGGTTGACGTGCTGTCAGTGGATTGAATCAAGGCATGTGAAGCGTGTGGGGTAAATCATGGAAAGCTGTGTAGGTATGTATATTTGCGTGTGTGGACGTATGTATATACGTGTGTATGGGGGTGGGTTGGGCCATTTCTTTCGTCTGTTTCCTTGCGTTACCTCGCAAACGGAGGAGCCAGCGACAAAGCAAAAAAAAAAAAGAAAAAAAAAAAAAAAAATATATATATATATATATATATATATATATATATATATATATATATATATATATATATATATATATATATATATATATATATATATATAATATATATATATATATATATATATATATATATATATATATATATATATATATATATATATATATATATATATATATATATATATATATATATATATATATATATATATATATATATATATATATATATATATATATATATATATATATATATATATATATATATATATATATATATATATATATATATATATATATATATATATTCTTTTTTCTTTCTATTCAAACTATTCGCCATTTCCCACATTAGCGAGGTAGCGTTAAGAACAGAGGACTGGGCCTTTGAGGGAATATCCTCACTTGGCCACCTTCTCTGTTCCTTCTTTTGGAAAATAAAAAAAAAAAACGAGAAAGGATCACAATTTTGCCCGTGATCAAGATATTCCAATTAGTCAACGTGGAAAATGAAACACGAAAAGTTCCCAAGTGCACTTTCGTGTAATAATCACATCATCAGGGGAGACACAAGAGAGAAATGTAATAGTCAGTTGATATACATCGAAGAGACGAAGCTAGGACGCCATTTGGTAAACATGTGTTTGTCCAAAACATGCAAAGAGCGTTGATAAACTTATCATTTTACAAATCTTATCAACAATAAAGTTATCTAATTTGTACAGACCATCACTAATATTAAGATTATAATTCTTTGTTTATTTAATAATAGAAGATTCAATGATATTTCTCTTGGTAATAGAGTTAGAGTTAAAAACTGGGATGGCGTTATTCCAGTCAATACAATGATCATAGTTTTTAACATGATTAAACAAGGCATTTGATTCTTGTCACGTTCTTATACTAAATTTATGTTGCTTAGGTCTAACAGAAAGATCCTTTCTAGTCTGACCAACATAAAATTTATCACAGTTTCCACAAGGAACTTTATAGATGCAACTAAAAGAATTTTCTGGTGAATTCCTGATTAAGATATTCTTTATAGTATTATTGTTGCTAAAGGCAACATTTACATTAAAGGATTTAAGCAACATGGGAGGCAAAGTGAAAGTATTATTAATAGGGAGAACTAAAAGATTCTTGGTGTCAATGGGAGGTTTGGGCTCAACTCTATAAAATGATTTCTTTGCTAACTTAAGGGATTATCAATGAAAGATCTAGGTTACTTTAACTTAGATCCAATAGAATATATCTTCTCAAACTCATCATCAATAAACTCTGGACTGCAATACGTTATGCCCTTAGGAACATAGATTGAAATGATGATAATTTAACTCTGTCATGTTGAGATGAGTAATAATGGATATATGAGCATACATTGGTGGGTTTTCTGTATATGCTAAACTTAAACTTGTTTCCTTGTCTATGTATCATGCAATCTAAAAATGGTAACATCCCATTGTTTTCATTTTCTACAGTAAATTTGATGGAAGGTACTAAATTGCTAAATAAGGGGATAAATATTTGTAAATTTTCATTTGTTGGCCAAACACAAAGAACATCATCTACATACCTAAACCAAATTGCATCAGAAGGTAAGATATCCTTTAGCAATTTTGTTTCAAAAAATTCCATATAAAGTTTACTTAGTACAGGTGAAACAGGGTTACCTATTGCCATACCAAATTTTTGAACATAATTTTATCAGTTCAGTTTTGAGCACAATTTTATCAGTTCAGTGAAATTAGACTTTGAAACAGGTAAATGAATATCATCCAAGACATCAAATAAATATTCTAAAAGGTCATCAACTGGAACTTAAGTGAAAAGTGAGGAAACATCAAAGCTAACTAGTTTGAAATCAAGATTAATATTGATATTGTTTTGTTAGTTGACTAAATCTACATTGTTCATGATATTAGAATTTGATACCTTACCCACTAAAGGGCTTAATAAGGAAACTAACCATTTTGATAATTTATATGTGATGGAGCCTACTGAACTCACTATAGGTCTTGCTAGAAAATTTTGTTTATGTGTTTTATAAGTCCATATATATATGGCAATTTAGGGGACAAAGATGACATATTTTTGATAAGAGAAATGTTGCCTTTCAACAACAACTTCATTTCTTTATTGAAGTGAGTATTAACTGCTTCTAAGGGATTTTTACTAAGTTTAGAATATGTTGTGTTATCATTTAGAAGATCATTCATTTTAGATAAATAGTTACTTTTGTCTAAAATCACAACAGTGTTAACCTTATCTGTTTTAGTAATATGTATATCATTGTCTTTTTTTAAGGTGTTAATAGATCTTATGAATCTTTTAGGGCAATTAGCTTCCACTGGTTTTGACAAACTAGAATACACTAAATCCTTGCAAATATTAATATCATCATTACTTAAATTACTGTATTTTTCTAAATTGCAAAAAGACTTTGTGACATCAACACAGCTGGCTTCTCTGTTAGAGAGCACAAAACTTAAACCATAGGCTAATGCACACAAGGAATCTTTATCTAGTTGTTTATTAGACAGGTTTACCACAAAAGATGGGTTTGGGTTCTTGGTCCAGTCGCTGTTTTAAATAAGATGGTCCAGCTTACGATTTAGTGACACTTGTAGCCTATTGCGTTCTTTCCTTAATTCATCATAGCAATAGTCCAACATCCGGTTCTTCCAGTGTGTCGGTATTGTCATTTGAAAGGCACGTTTCTTCTCTCTTGAAATGCGAAAAGCCTCCTCCATTTCATGTTTCTTTAATTCAATATTTTTCTTTAAAATAATATTTTGAAATTGGTCAAATGGTCGACCAGACAGCTGCAACAAACGTTGAGGTAGGACAGATCTTGGCATCACTTGTTCATCAAAGCATTTCCCAAGGAATTCAAATCGTAACCTCAGTTGGTGAGCCTTGATTAGCGATTTGGAGAAAGCAGTAACGAAAGGAGAAAGTCCAGGACAGCTTGTAGAGAAGTAATAGAAGAGCCGTGTGGAATCCATGTTGGAAAGGATCACAATTTTGCGCGTGATCAAGATATTCTTATGAGTCCACGGGGAAAATGAAACACGAAAAGTTCCCAAGTGCACTTTCGTGTAATAATCACATCATCAGGGGAGACACAAGAGAGAAATATAACAGTCAGTTGATATATATATCGAAGAGACGAAGCTACGACGCCATTTGGTAAACATGTGATTGTCCAAAACATACAACGAGCGTTCATAAATTTATCATTTTACAAATCTTATCAACAATAAAGTTATCTCATTTGTACACACCATCATTAATATTAAGATTATAATTCTTTGAGTATTTAATAATAGAAGATTCAATGATATTTCTCTTGGTAATAGAGTTAGAGTTAACAACTGAGATGGCGTTACTCCAGTGAATAAAATGATCGTAGTTTTAACATGATTAAACAAGGAATTTCATTCTTGTCCCGTTCTTATATTACATTTACGTTGATTAAGTCTAACAAAAAGATCTTACCAGTCTGACCAACATAAAATTTATCACAGTTTCCACAAGGAACTTTATAGATGCAACTAAGAAAATTTTCTGGTGAATTCCTGATTAAGATAAAGATTCCTATGTGCATTAGGGTATGGTTTAAGTTTTGTGTGCTCTAACAGAGAAGCCAGCTGTGTTTATGCCACAAAGTCTTTATGTAATTTAGAAAAAATACAGTAATTTAAGTGATGATGATATTAATATTTGCAAGGATTTAGTGTATGCCAGTTTGTCAAAACCAGTGGAATCTAATTGCCCTAAAAGATTCATAAGAGCTATTAACGCCTTAAAAAAAAGACAAGGATATACATATTACTAAAGCAGATAAGGGTAACACTGTTGTGATTTTAGACTAAAGTAACTATTTATCTAAAATGAATGATCTAAATGATAACACAACATATTCTAAACTCAGTAAAAATCCCTTAGAAGCAGTTAATTCTCACTTCAATAAAGAAATGAAGTTGTTGTTGAAAGGTAACATTTCTCTTATCAAAAATTTGTCATCTTTGTCCCCTATATTGCCATATATGTATGGAATTGTCAAAATACATAAACAAAATTTTCCACCAAGACCTATAGTAAGTTCAGTAGGCTCCATCACATATAAATCATCAAAATGGTTAGTTTCCTTATTAAGCCCTTTAGTGGGTAAGGTATCAAATTCTAATATCATGAACAATGTAGATTTAGTCAACAAGTTAAACAATATCAATATTGATTTTGATTTCAAACTAGTTAACTATGATGTTTCCTCACTTTTCACTAAAGTTCCTGTTGATGACCTTTTAGAATATTTATTTGATGTCTTGCTTGATATTCATTTGCCAGTTTCAAAGTCTAATTTCATTGAACTGATAAAATTGTGTATAAAAGACTGTTTACTTCAATTTAATGGAGATCATTATGCTCAAAAACTTAGTATGGCAATGGGTAACCCTCTTTCACCTGTACTAAGTAATCTTTATATGGAATTTTTTGAAACAAAATTACTAAAGGATATCTTACCTTCTAATGCAATTTGGTTTAGGTATGTAGATGATGTTCTTCGTTTTCGGCCAACAAATGAAAATTTGCAAATATTTCTCCCCTTACTCAACAATTTAGTTCCTTCCATCAAATTTACTGTAGAAAATGAAAATAATGGCATGTTACCATTTTTAGATTGCATGATCCATAGACAAGGAAACAAGTTTAAATTTAGCATATACAGAAAACCCACCAATGTATGCTCATATATCCATTATTACTCATCTCAACATGACAGAGTTAAATTATCATCATTTCAATCAATGTTCCTAAGGGCATAACGTATTTGCAGTTCAGAGTTTATTGATAATGAGTCTGAGAAGATATATTCTATTGGATCTAAGTTAAAATACCCTAGATCTTTCATTGATAAATCCATTACGTTAGCAAAGAAATCATTGTATAGAGTTGAACCCAAACCCACATTGACAACAAGAATCTTTTAGCTCTCCCTTTTAATAATACTTTCACTTTGCTTCCCATGTTGCTTAAATCCTTTAATGTAAATATTGCCTTTAGCAACAATAATACTATAAATAATATCTTAATCAGGAATTCACCAGAAAATTCTCTTGGTTTCATCTATAAAGTTCCTTGTGGAAACTGTGATAAATTTCATGTTGGTCAGACTGGTAAGGCTCTTTTTGTTAGACGTAAGCAACATGAATATAGTATAAGAACGGGACAGGAATCAAATGCCTTGTTTAATCATGTTAAAAACTATGATCATTATAATGACTGGAATAACGCCATCTCAGTTGTTAACTCTAACTCTATTACCAAGAGAAATATCATTGAATCTTCTATTATTAAATACACAAAGAATTATAATCTTAATATTAGTGATGGTGTGTACAAATTAGATAACTTTATTGTTGAAAAGATTTGCAAAATGATAAGTTTATGAACGCTCGTTGTATGTTTTGGACAATCACATGTTTACCAAATGGCGTCCTAGCATCGTCTCTTCGATGTATATCAACTGACTCTTATATTTCTCTCTTGTGTCTCCCCTGATGATATGATTATTACACGAAAGTGACCTTAAGAACTTTTCGTGTTTCATTTTCCCCGTGGACTCATACAAATATATATATATATATATATATATATATATATATATATATATATATATATATATATATATATATATATATATATATATATATATATATATATATATATATATATATATGTACATATATATATATTTTTTTTTTTTTGCTTTGTCGCTGTCTCCCGCGTTTGCGAGGTACCGCAAGGAAACAGACGAAAGAAATGGCCCAACCCACCCCATACACATGTATATACATACGTCCACACACGCAAAATATACATACCTACACAGCTTTCCATGGTTTACCCCAGACGCTTCACATGCCCCGATTCAATCCACTGACAGCACGTCAACCCCGGTATACCACATCGCTCCAATTCACTCTATTCCTTGCCCTCCATTCACCCTCCTGCATGTTCAGGCCCCGCTCACACAAAATCATTTTCACTCCATCTTTCCACCTCCAATTTGGTCTCCCTCTTCTCCTCGTTCCCTCCACCTCCGACACATATATCCTCTTGGTCAATCTTTCCTCACTCATTCTCTCCATGTGCCCAAACCATTTCAAACCAGGAGGTCAAGAAGGTGTGCAAACTGAGAGGGTTAGGGAGAATGATTTGGTAAACAGAGAAGAGGTAGTAAAAGATTTGCGGAAGATGAAAGCCGGCAAGGCAGCAGGTTTGGACGGTATTGCAGTGGAATTTATTAAAAAAGGCCGTGACTTTATTATTGACTGGTTGGTAAGGTTTCTAATGTATGTGTGACTCATGGTGAGGTGCCTGAGGATTGGCGGAATGCGTGCATAGTGCCATTGTACAAAGGCAAAGGGGATAAGAGTGAGTGCTCAAATTACAGAGGTATAAGTTTGATGAATATTCCTGGTAAATTATATGGGAGGGTATTGATTGAGAGGGTGAAGGCATGTACAGAGCATCAGATTGGGGAACAGCAGTGAGGTTTCAGATATGGTAGAGGATGTGTGGATCAGGTGTTTGCTTTGAAGAATTTATGTGAGAAATACTTAGGAAAGCAAATGGATTTGTATGTAGCATTTATGGATCTTGAGAAGGCATATGATAGAGTTGATAGAGATGCTCTGTGGAAGGTATTAAGAATATATGGTGTGGGAGGCAACTTGTTAGATGCAGTGAAAAATTTTCATCGAGGATGTAAGGCATGTGTACGTGTAGGAAGAGAGAAAAGTGATTGGTTCTCAGTGAATGTAGGTTTGCGGCAGGGGTGATGTCTCCATGGTTGTTTAATTTGTTTATGGATGGGGTTTTTAGGGAGGTGAATGCAAGAGTTTCTGAAAGAGGGTCAAGTATGAAGTCTGATGGGGATGAGAGAGCTTGGGAAGTGAGTCAGTTGTTGTTCGCTGATGATAAAGAGCTGATGGCTGATTCATGTGAGAAACTGCAGAAGCTGGTGACTGAGTTTGGTAAAGTTTGTGAAAAAAGAAAGTTAAGAGTAAATGTGAATAAGAGCAAGGTTATTAGGTACAGTAGGGTTGAGGGTCAAGTCATTTGGGAGGTAAGTTTGAATGGAGAAAAACTGGAGGAAGTAAAGTGTTTTAGATATCTGGGAGTGGATCTGGCAGCGGATGGAACCATGGAAGCGGAAGTGGATCATAGGGTGGGGGAGGGGGAGAAATTCCTGGGAGCCTTGAAGAATGTGTGGAAGTCGAGAACATTATCTCGGAAAGCAAAAATGGGTATGTTTGAAGGAATAGTGGTTCCAACAATGTTGTATGGTGCAAGGCGTGGGCTATGGATAGAGTTGTGCGCAGGAGGATGGATGTGCTGGAAATGAGATGTTTGAGGACAATGTGTGGTGTGAGGTGGTTTGATCGAGTAAGTAACTTAAGAGTAAGATCTGGGCCTGAACATGCAGGAGGGTGAAAGGCGGGCAAGGAATAGAGTGAATTGGATCGATATGGTATACCGGGGTTGACGTGCTGTCAGTGGATTGCATCAGGGCATGTGAAGCGTCTAGGGTAAACCATGGAAAGCTGTGTAGATATGTATAGTTGCGTGTGTGGACGTATGTATATACATGTGTATGGTGGTGGGTTGGGCCATTTCTTTCGTGTGTTTCCTTCCGCTACCTCGCAAACGCGGGAGACAGCGACAAAGCAAAAAAAAAAAAAGAAATATATATATATATATATATATATATATATATATATATCACTCTTGAAGTAGAACCTTCAGACACAATTGAAAATTTGAAGGAAAATAGTGATATTGGAGAAAAATGTAGCTTAGACATTGAAGCTTATTGATACAGTGGTTAAATTGATGAGAACTGCTATTGACGTTTGTGTAAATGAATTATACATTTCCTTTTTCCATAGCCATAGGTTGAACCATTATGTGACATTCATTTTTTTCATTCATTTCAAGCTAGAAGTTTCAGTTTTCTAAATTGTTTCTTACATTTTTCGTATGTATATATATGTATGTGTGTGTGTGTGTGTATATGTGCGTATGTATGTGTATGTGTGTGTATGTGTATATGTATATATATATATATATGTATATTATCCCTGGGGATAGGGGTGAAAGAATACTTCCCACGTATTCCTCGCGTGTCGTAGAAAGCGACTAGAGGGGACGGGAGCGGGGGGCCAGAAATCCTCCCCTCCATGTATTAACTTTCTAAAATGGGAAACAGAAGAAGGAGTCACGCGGGGAGTGATCATCCTCCTCGAAGGCTCAGAGTGGGGTGCCTAAATGTGTGTGGATGTAACCAAGATGTGAAAAAAGGAGAGATAGGTAGTATGTTTGAGGAAAGGAACCTGGATGTTTTGGCTCTGAGTGAAACGAAGCTCAAGGGTAAAGGGGAAGAGTGGTTTGGGAATGTCTGGGGAGTAAAGTCAGGGGTTATTGAGAGGACAAGAGCAAGGGAAGGAGTAGCAATACTCCTGAAACAGGAGTTGTGGGAGTATGTGATAGAGTGTAAGAAAGTAAATTCTCGATTAATATGGGTAAAACAGAAAGTTGATGGAGAGAGGTGGGTGATTATTGGTGCATATGCACCTGGGCATGAGAAGAAAGATCAAGAGAGGCAAGTGTTTTGGGACCAGCTGAATGAGTGTGTTAGTTGTTTTGATGCACGAGACCGGGTTATAGTGATGGGTGATTTGAATGCAAAGGTGAGTAATGTGGCAGTTGAGGGAATAATTGGTATACATGGGGTGTTCAGTGTTGTAAATGGAAATGGTGAAGAGCTTGTAGATTTATGTGCTGAAAAAGGACTGATGATTGGGAATACCTGGTTTAAAAAGCGAGATATACATAAGTATACTTATGTAAGTAGGAGAGATGGCCAGAGAGCGTTATTGGATTACGTGTTAATTGACAGGCGTGCGAAAGAGAGACTTTTGGATGTTAATGTGCTGAGAGGGGCAACTGGAGGGATGTCTGATCATTATCTGGTGGAGGCTAAGGTGAAGATTTGTATGGGATTTCAGAAAAGAAGAGTGAATGTTGGGGTGAAGAGGGTGGTGAGAGTAAGTGAGCTTGAGAAGGAGACCTGTGTGAGGAAGTACCAGGAGAGACTGAGTACAGAATGGAAAAAGGTGAGAACAATGGAAGTAAGGGGAGTGGAGGAGGAATGGGATGTATTTAGGGAATCAGTGATGGATTGCGCAAAAGATGCTTGTGGCATGAGAAGAGTGGGAGGTGGGTTGATTAGAAAGGGTAGTGAGTGTTGGAATGAAGAAGTAAGAGTATTAGTGAAAGAGAAGAGAGAGGCATTTGGACGATTTTTGCAGGGAAAAATGCAATTGAGTGGGAGATGTATAAAAGAAAGAGACAGGAGGTCAAGAGAAAGGTGCAAGAGGTGAAAAAAAGGGCAAATGAGAGTTGGGGCGAGAGAGTATCATTAAGTTTTAGGGAGAATAAAAAGATGTTCTGGAAGGAGGTAAATAAAGTGCGTAAGACAAGGGAGCAAATGGGAACTTCAGTGAAGGGCGCTAATGGGGAGGTGATAACAAGTAGTGGTGATGTGAGAAGGAGATGGAGTGAGTATTTTGAAGGTTTGTTGAATGTGTTTGATGATAGAGTGGCAGATATAGGGTGTTTTGGTCGAGGTGGTGTGCAAAGTGAGAGGGTTAGGGAAAATGATTTGGTAAACAGAAAAGAGGTAGTGAAAGCTTTGCGGAAGATGAAAGCCGGCAAGGCAGCAGGTTTGGATGGTATTGCAGTGGAATTTATTAAAAAAGGGGGTGACTGTATTGTTGACTGGTTGGTAAGGTTATTTAATGTATGTATGACTCATGGTGAGGTGCCTGAGGATTGGCGGAATGCGTACATAGTGCCATTGTACAAAGGCAAAGGGGATAAGAGTGAGTGCTCAAATTACAGAGGTATAAGTATGTTGAGTATTCCTGGTAAATTATATGGGAGGGTATTGATTGAGAGGGTGAAGGCATGTACAGAGCATCAGATTGGGGAAGAGCAGTGTGGTTTCAGAAGTGGTAGAGGATGTGTGGATCAGGTGTTTGCTTTGAAGAATGTATGTGATAAATACTTAGAAAAGCAAATGGATTTGTATGTAGCATTTATGGATCTGGAGAAGGCATATGATAGAGTTGATAGAGATGATCTGTGGAAGGTATTAAGAATATATGGTGTGGGAGGAAAGTTATTAGAAGCAGTGAAAAGTTTTTATCGAGGATGTAAGGCATGTGTACGTGTAGGAAGAGAGGAAAGTGATTGGTTCTCAGTGAATGTAGGTTTGCGGCAGGGGTGTGTGATGTCTCCATGGTTGTTTAATTTGTTTATGGATGGGGTTGTTAGGGAGGTAAATGCAAGAGTTTTGGAAAGAGCGGCAAGTATGAAGTCTGTTGGGGATGAGAGAGCTTGGGAAGTGAGTCAGTTGTTGTTCGCTGATGATACAGCGCTGGTGGCTGATTCATGTGAGAAACTGCAGAAGCTGGTGACTGAGTTTGGTAAAGTGTGTGGAGGAAGAAAGTTAAGAGTAAATGTGAATAAGAGCAAGGTTATTAGGTACAGTAGGGTTGAGGGTCAAATCAATTGGGAGGTGAGTTTGAATGGAGAAAAACTGGAGGAAGTGAAGTGTTTTAGATATCTGGGAGTGGATCTGGCAGCGGATGGAACCATGGAAGCGGAAGTGGATCATAGGGTGGGGGAGGGGGCGAAAATTATGGGAGCCTTGAAGAATGTGTGGAAGTCGAGAACATTATCTCGGAAAGCAAAAATGGGTATGTTTGAAGGAATAGTGGTTCCAACAATGTTGTATGGTTGCGAGGCGTGGGCTATGGATAGAGTTGTGCGCAGGAGGATGGATGTGCTGGAAATGAGATGTTTGAGGACAATGTGTGGTGTGAGGTGGTTTGATCGAGTGAGTAACGTGAGGGTAAGAGAGATGTGTGGAAATAAAAAGAGCGTGGTTGAGAGAGCAGAAGAGGGTGTTTTGAAGTGGTTTGGGCACATGGAGAGGATGAGTGAGGAAAGATTGACCAAGAGGATATATGCGTCGGAGTTGGAGGGAACAAGGAGAGGAGGGAGACCAAATTGGAGGTGGAAAGATGGAGTGAAAAAGATTTTGTGTGATCGGGGCCTGAACATGCAGGAGGGTGAAAGGAGGGCAAGGAATAGAGTGAATTGGAGCGATGTGGTATACCGGGGTTGACGTGCTGTCAGTGGATTGAATCAAGACATTTGAAGCGTCTGGGGTAAACCATGGAAAGCTGTGTAGGTATGTATATTTGCGTGTGTGGACGTATGTATATACATGTGTATGGGGGGGGTTGGGCCATTTCTTTCGTCTGTTTCCTTGCGCTACCTCGCAAACGCGGGAGACAGCGACAAAGTATAAAAAAAAAAAAATATCTTTTTTTCTTTCTTTCAAACTATTCGCCATTTCCCGCATTAGCGAGGTAGCGTTAAGAACAGATGACTGGGCCTTTGAGGGACTACCCTCACCTGGCCCATTTCTCTGTTCCTTCTTTTGGAAAATCAAAAAAAAAAAAAAATGAGAAGTGAGGATTTCCAGCCCCCCGCTCCCTCTCCTTTTAGTCGCCTTCTACGACACGCAGGAATACGTGGGAAGTATTCTTGCTCCCCTATCCCCAGGGATATATATATATATATATATATATATATATATATATATATATATGTTTTTTTTTTTTTTTTTTTTATACTTTGTCGCTGTCTCCCGCGTTTGCGAGGTAGCGCAAGGAAACAGACGAAAGAAATGGCCCAACCCCCCCCCATACACATATACATACACACGTCCACACACGCAAATATACATACCTACACAGCTTTCCATGGTTTACCCCAGACGCTTCACATGCCTTGATTCAATCCACTGACAGCACGTCAACCCCTGTATACCACATCGCTCCAATTCACTCTATTCCTTGCCCTCCTTTCACCCTCCTGCATGTTCAGGCCCCGATCACACAAAATCCTTTTCACTCCATCTTTCCACCTCCAATTTGGTCTCCCTCTTCTCCTCGTTCCCTCCACCTCCGACACATATATCCTCTTGGTCAATCTTTCCTCACTCATTCTCTCCATGTGCCCAAACCATTTCAAAACACCCTCTTCGGCTCTCTCAACCACGCTCTTTTTATTTCCACACATCTCTCTTACCCTTACGTTACTTACTCGATCAAACCACCTCACACCACACATTGTCCTCAAACATCTCATTTCCTCCAGCACATCCATCCTCCTGCGCACAACTCTATCCATAGCCCACGCCTCGCAACCATACAACATTGTTGGAACTACTATTCCTTCAAACATACCCATTTTTGCTTTCCGGGATAATGTTCTCGACTTCCACACATTTTTCAAGGCTCCCAAAATTTTCGCCCCCTCCCCCACCCTATGATCCACTTCCGCTTCCATGGTTCCATCCGCTGACAGATCCACTCCCAGATATCTAAAACACTTCACTTCCTCCAGCCTCTCACCATTCAAACTCACCTCCCAATTGACTTGACCCTCAACCCTACTGTACCTAATAACCTTGCTCTTATTGACATTTACTCTTAACTTTCTTCTTCTACACACTTTACCAAACTCCGTCACCAGCTTCTGCAGTTTCTCACATGAATCCGCCACCAGCGCTGTATCATCAGCGAACAACAACTGACTCACTTCCCAAGCTCTCTCATCCCCAACAGACTTCATACTTGCCCCTCTTTCCAAAACTCTTGCATTTACCTCCCTAACAACCCCATCCATAAACAAATTAAACAACCATGGAGACATCACACACCCCTGCCGCAAACCTACATTCACTGAGAACCAATCACTTTCCTCTCTTCCTACACGTACACATGCCTTACATCCTCGATAAAAACTTTTCACTGCTTCTAACAACTTGCCTCCCACACCATATATTCTTAATACCTTCCACAGAGCATCTCTATCAACTCTATCATATGCCTTCTCCAGATCCATAAATGCTACATACAAATCCATTTGCTTTTCTAAGTATTTCTCACATACATTCTTCAAAGCAAACTCCTGATCCACACATCCTCTACCACTTCTGAAACCACACTGCTCTTCCCCAATCTGATGCTCTGTACATGCCTTCACCCTCTCAATCAATACCCTCCCATACAATTTACCAGGAATACTCAACAAACTTATACCTCTGTAATTTGAGCACTCACTCTTATCCCCTTTGCCTTTGTACAATGTCACTATGCAAGCATTCCGCCAATCCTCAGGCACCTCACCATGAGTCATACATATATTAAATAACCTTACCAACCAGTCAACAATACAGTCACCCCCTTTTTTAATAAATTCCACTGCAATACCATCCAAACCTGCTGCCTTGCCGGCTTTCATCTTCCGCAAAGCTTTTACTACCTCTTCTCTGTTTACCAAATCATTTTCCCTAACCCTCTCACTTTGCACACCACCTCGACCCAAACACCCTATATCTGCCACTCTGTCATCAGACACATTCAACAAACCTTCAAAATACTCATTCCATCTCCTTCTCACATCACCACTACTTGTTATCACCTCCCCATTTACGCCCTTTACTGAAGTTCCCATTTGCTCCCTTGTCTTACGCACCCTATTTACCTCCTTCCAGAACATCTTTTTATTCTCCCTAAAATTTACTGATAGTCTCTCACCCCAACTCTCATTTGCCCTTTTTTTCACCTCTTGCACCTTTCTCTTGACCTCCTGTCTCTTTCTTTTATACTTCTCCCACTCAATTGCATTTTTTCCCTGCAAAAATCGTCCAAATGCCTCTCTCTTCTCTTTCACTAATACTCTTACTTCTTCATCCCACCACTCACTACCCTTTCTAAACAGCCCACCTCCCACTCTTCTCATGCCACAAGCATCTTTTGCGCAATCCATCACTGATTCCCTAAATACATCCCATTCCTCCCCCACTCCCCTTACTTCCATTGTTCTCACCTTTTTCCATTCTGTACACAGTCTCTCCTGATACTTCTTCACACAGGTCTCCTTCCCAAGCTCACTTACTCTCACCACCTTCTTCACCCCAACATTCACTCTTCTTTTCTGAAAACCCATACTAATCTTCACCTTAGCCTCCACAAGATAATGATCAGACATCCCTCCAGTTGCACCTCTCAGCACATTGACATCCAAAAGTCTCTCTTTCGCACGCCTGTCCATTAACACGTAATCCAATAACGCTCTCTGGCCATCTCTCCTACTTACATAAGTATACTTATGTATATCTCGCTTTTTAAACCAGGTATTCCCAATCATCAGTCCTTTTTCAGCACATAAATCTACAAGCTCTTCACCGTTTCCATTTACAACACTGAACACCCCATGCATACCAATTATTCCCTCAACTGCCACATTACTCACCTTTGCATTCAAATCACCCATCACTATATATATATATATATATATATATATATATATATATATATATATATATATATATATATATATATATATATATATATAATTTTTTTTTATTATACTTTTTTTTTTATTATACTTTCACCCCTATCCCTGGGGATAGGGGTGAAAGAATACTTCCCACGTATTCCTCGCGTGTCGTAGAATGCGACTAGAGGGGACGGGAGCGGGGGGCCAGAAACCCTCCCCTCCTTGTATTAACTTTCTAAAATGGGAAATATATATATATATATATATATATATATTATTTATTTTGCTTTGTCGCTGTCTCCCGCGTTAGCAAGGTAGCGCAAGGAAACAGACGAAAGAATGGTTCAACCCGACCACAAACATATGTATATACATACACGTCCACACACGCAAATATACATACCTATACATCTCAATGTACACGTATATATAGACACACAGACAATATGCATACATACACAAGTACATAATTATTACTGTATGCCTTTATTTGTTCCTATCGCCACCTCGCCACATTTGGAATAACAACCCCCTCCCCCCTCATGTGTGCGAGGTAGCGCTAGGAAAGACACCAAAGTCCCCATTTGTCCACACTCAGTCTCTAGCTGTCATGTAATAATGCACCGAAACCACAGCTCCCTTTCCACAACCATGCCCCACACACTTTCCATGGTTTACACCAGACGATTCACATGCCCTGGTTCAATCCATTGACAGCACGTCGACCCCGGTATAACACATCGATCCAATTCACTCTATTCCTTGCAAGCCTTTCACCCTCCTGCATGTTCAAGCACCGATCACTCAAAATCTTTTTCACTCCATCTTTCCACCTCCAATTTGGTCTTCCACTTCTCCTCGTTCCCTCCACCTCTGACACATATATCCTCTTGTTCAATCTTTCCCCACTCATTCTCTCCATGTGACCAAACCATTTCAAAACACCCTCTTCTGCTCTCTCAAACACACTCTTTTTATTTCCACACATCTCTCTCACCCTTACTCGATCAAACCACCTCACACCACATATTGTCCTAAAAAATCTCATTTGCAGCACATCTACCCTCCTGTGCACAACTCTATCCATAGCCCACGCCTCGCAACCATACAATATTGTTGGAACCACTATTCCTTCAAACGTAGCCATTTTTCCTTTCCGAGATAATGTTCTCGATTTCCAAACATTCTTCAAGGCTCCCAGAATTTTCGCCCCCTCCCCCACCCTATAATTCACTTCCGCTTCCATGGTTCCATCCGCTGTCAGATCCACTCCCAGATATCTAAAACACTTTACTTCCTCCAGTTTTTCTCCATTAAAACTTACCTCCAAATTGACTTGACCCTCAACCCTACTGTACCTAATAACCTTGCTCTTATTCACATTTACTCTTAACTTTCTTCTTTCACACACTTTACCAAACTCAGTCACCAGCTTCTGCAGTTTCTTACATGAATCAACCACCAGCGCTGTATCATCAGCGAAGAACAACTGACTCACTTCCCAAGCTCTCCCATCCACAACAGACTGCATACTTGCCCCTCTTTCCAGAACTCTTGCATTCACCTCCCTAACAACCCCATCCATAAACAAATTAAACAACCATGGAGACATCACACACCCCTGCCGCAAACCTACATTCTGTGAGAACCAATCACTTTCCTCTCTTCTTACACGTACACAAGCCTTACAACCTCGATAAAAACTTTTCGCTGCTTCTAAAACCTGCCTCCCACACCCTATATTCTTAAAACCTTCCACAGAGCATTTCTATCAACTCTATCATATGCCTTTTACAGATCCATAAATGCTACATACAAATCCATTTGCTTTTCTAAGCATTTCTCACATACATTCTTCAAAGCAAACACCTGATCAACACATCCTCTACTACTTCTAAAACCTTACTGCTCCTCCCTAATCTGATGCTCTGTACACGCCTTCACCCTCTCAATCAATACCCTCCCATATAATTTACCAAGAATACTTAACAAACTTATACCTCTGTAATTTTAGCACTCACTCTTATCCCCTTTGCCTTTGTACAATGGCACTATGCAAGCATTCCGCCAATCCTCAGGCAACTCACCATGAATCATACATACATTAAATAACCTTACCAACCAGTCAACAATACAGTCACCCCCTTTTTTAATAAATTCCACTGCAATACCATCCAAACCTGCTGCTTTGCCGGCTTTCATCTTCCGTAAAGCTTTTACTACCTCTTCCCTATTTACCAAATCATTTTTCCTAACCCACCCACTTTGCACACCACTTCGACCAAAACACCCTATATCTGCCACTCTATCATCAAACACATTCAACAAACCTTCAAAATATTCACTCCATCTCCTTCTCACATCACCACTACTTGTTATCACCTCCCCATTAGCCCCCTTCACTGAAGTTCCCATTTGCTCCCTTATCCTACGCACTTTATTTACCTCCTTCCAAAATATCTTTTTATCCTCCCTGAAATTTAATGATACTCTCTCACCCCAACTCACATTTGCCCTCTTTTTCACCTCTTGCACCTTTCTCTTGTCCTCCTGCCTCTTTCTTTTATACCTCTCCCACTAATTTGCATTCTTTCCCTGCAAAAATCGTTCAAATGCCTCTCTCTTCTCTTTCACTAATGATCTTACATCTTCATCCCACCACTCACTACCTTTTCTAATCAACCCACATCCAACGTTTCTCATGCCACAAGCATCTTTTGCGCAAGCCATCACTGCTTCACTAAATACATCCCATTCCTCCCCCACTCCCCTTGCCTCCTTTGTTCTCAACTTTTTCCATTCTGTATTCAGTCTCTCCAGGTACTTCCTCACACAAGTCTCCTTCCCAAGCTCACTTACTCTCACCACTCTCTTCACCCAAATATTCTCTCTTCTTTTCTGAAAACCCCCACAAATCTTCTCCTTCGCCTCCACAAGATAATGATCAGACATCCCTACAGTTACACCTCTAAGCACATTAACATGCAAAAGTCTTTCTTTCGTGCGTCTATCAATTAACACGTAATCCAGTAACGCTCTCTAGCCATCTCTCCTACTTACATACGTATACTTATGTATATCTCGCTTTTTGAACCAGGTATTCCCAATCACCAATCCTTTTTCAGCACATAAATCTACAAGCTCTTCACCATTATAATTTACAACACTGAACACTCCATGCATACCAATTATTCCCTCAACTGCCACATTACTCACCTTTGCATTCAAATCACCAATCACTATAACCCGGTCTTGTGCATCAAAACCACTAACACACTCATTCAGCTGCACCCAAACCACTTGCCTCTCATAATCTTTCTTCTCATGCCCAGGTGCATATGCAAAAATAATCACCCATCTCTCTCCATCAACCTTCAGTTTTACCCATATCAATCTAGAATTTACTTTCTTACACTGTATGACATACTCCCACATCTCCTGATTCAGGAGTAGTGCTACTCCTTCCCTTGCTCTTGTCCTCTCACTAACCACTGACTTTACTCCCAAGACATTCCCAAACCACTCTTCCCCTTTACCCTTTTAACTTCGTTTCACTCAGAGCCAAAACATCCATGTTCCTTTCCTCAAACAAACTTACCTATCTCTCCTTTTTTCTCATCTTGGTTACATCCACACACATTTAGAAACCCAAACTAAGCCTTCGACGAGGATGAACACTCCTCACGTGACTCTTTCTTCTGTTTCCCCTTTTAGAAAGTTAAAATACAAGTAGAGGAGGGTTTCTGGCCACCCGCTACCGTGCCCTTTAGTCGCCTCCTACGACACTTGATCAATGCGTGGAAAGTATTCTTTCACCCCTATCCCCAGGGATAGGGGAGAAACAATACATATATATATATATATATATATATATATATATATATATATATATATATATATATATATATATATATATATATATATATATATATATATATATATATATATATATATATATATATATATATATATATATATATATATATATATATGTATATACATATTTATATATATATATATATATATATATATATATATATATATATATATATATATATATATATATATATATATATATATATATATATATATATATGTATATATATATATATATTTTTTTTTTTTTTCATACTTTGTCGCTGTCTCCCGCGTTTGCGAGGTAGCGCAAGGAAACAGACGAAAGAAATGGCCCAACCCCCCCCCCCCCATACACATGTACATACGTCCACACACGCAAATATACATACCTACACAGCCTTCCATGGTTTACCCCAGACGCTTCACATGCCTTGATTCAATCCACTGACAGCACGTCAACCCCTGTATACCACATCGCTCCAATTCACTCTATTCCTTGCCCTCCTTTCACCCTCCTGCATGTTCAGGCCCCGATCACACAAAATCTTTTTCACTCCAACTTTCCACCTCCAATTTGGTCTCCCTCTTCTCCTCGTTCCCTCCACCTCCGACACATATATCCTCTTGGTCAATCTTTCCTCACTCATTCTCTCCATGTGCCCAATCCACTTCAAAACACCCTCTTCTGCTCTCTCAACCACGCTCTTTTTATTTCCACACATCTCTCTTACCCTTACGTTACTCACTCGATCAAACCACCTCACACCACACATTGTCCTCAAACATCTCATTTCCAGCACATCCATCCTCCTGCGCACAACTCTATCCATAGCCCACGCCTCGCAACCATACAACATTGTTGGAACCACTATTCCTTCAAACATACCCATTTTTGCTTTCCGAGATAAGGTTCTCGACTTCCACACATTCTTCAAGGCCCCCAGAATTTTCGCCCCCTCCCCCACCCTATGATCCACTTCCGCTTCCATGTTTCCATCCGCTGCCAGATCCACTCCCAGATATCTAAAACACTTCACTTCCTCCAGTTTTTCTCCATTCAAAGTCACCTCCCAATTGACTTGACCCTCAACCCTACTGTACCTAATAACCTTGCTCTTATTCACATTTACTCTTAACTTTCTTCTTCCACACACTTTACCAAACTCATTCACCAGCTTCTGCAGTTTCTCACATGAATCAGCCACCAGCGCTGTATCATCAGCGAACAACAACTGACTCACTTCCCAAGCTCTCTCATCCCCAACAGACTTCATACTTGCCCCTCT
Organism: Panulirus ornatus; assembly: GCF_036320965.1. Taxonomy (NCBI): domain Eukaryota; kingdom Metazoa; phylum Arthropoda; class Malacostraca; order Decapoda; family Palinuridae; genus Panulirus; species Panulirus ornatus. Next base: position 43,282,742 of record NC_092242.1, on the reverse strand, counting down.
TTCCAAAACTCTTGCATTTACCTCCCTAACAACCCCATCCATAAACAAATTAAACAACCATGAAGACATCACACACCCCTGCCGCAAACCTACATTCACTGAGAACCAATCACTTTCCTCTCTTCCTACACGTACACATGCCTTACATCCTCGATAAAAACTTTTCACTGCTTCTAACAACTTTCCTCCTACACCATATATTCTTAATACCTTCCACAGAGCATCTCTATCAACTCTATCATATGCCTTCTCTAGATCCATAAATGCTACATACAAATCCATTTGCTTTTCTAAGTATTTATCACATACATTCTTCAAAGCAAACACCTGATCCACACATCCTCTACCACTTCTGAAATCACACTGCTCTTCCCCAATCTGATGCTCTGTACATGCCTTCACCCTCTCAATCAATACCCTCCCATATAATTTACCAGGAATACTCAACAAACTTATACCTCTGTAATTTGAGCACTCACTCTTATCCCCTTTGCCTTTGTACAATGGCACTATGCACGCATTCCGCCAATCCTCAGGCACCTCACCATGAGTCATACATACATTAAATAACCTTACCAACCAGTCAACAATACAGTCATACCCTTTTTTAATAAATTCCACTGCAATACCATCCAAATATATATATATATATATATATATATATATATATATATATATATATATATATATATATATATATATATATATATATATATATATATATATATATATATATATATGTATATATATTTATTTATTTTCCTTTGTCGCTGTCTCCCGCGTTACCGAGGTAGCGCAAGGAAACAGACGAAAGAAATGGCCCAACTCACACACATACACATGTATACACATACACGTCCACACGCGCAGATATACATACCTATACATGTCAATGTACACATATATATACACACACAGACATATACATATATACATATGTACATTATTTATACTGTCTGCTTTTATCTATTCCCAACGCCACCTCGCCACAAATGGAATAACAAACCCCTCCCCCCTCATGATTGCGAGGTAGCGCTAGGAAAAGACAACAAAGGCCACATTCGTTCTCAATCAGTCTCTCTAATAATGCACCGAAAACACATCTCCCTTTCCACATCCAGGCCCCACAGAACTTTCCATGGTTTACCCCAGACACTTCAGAGCCTTGGTTCAATCCATTGACAGCACGTCGACCCCGGTATACCACATCGCTCCAATTCACTCTATTCCTTGCACGCCTTTCATCCTCCTGCATGTTCAGGCCCCGATCACACAAAATCTTTTTCACTCCATCTTTCCACCTCCAATTTCGTCTCCCACATCTCCTCGTTCACTCCACCTCTGACACATATATCCTCTTTGTCAATCTTTCCTCGCTCATTCTCTCCACGTGACCAAATCATTTCAAAACACACACTTCTGCTCTCTCAACCACACTCTTTTAATTTCCACACATCTCTCTTACCCTTACATTACTTACTCGATCATACCACCTCACACCACATATTGACCTCAAACATTTCATTTCCAGCACATCCACCCTCCTCAGCACAACTCTATCCATAGCCCACGCCTCGCAACCATACAACATTGTTGGAACCACTATTCCTTCAAACATACACATTTTTGCTTTCCGTGATAATGTTCACGACTTCCAAACATTCTTCAAGGCTCCCAAAACTTTCGCCCCTCCCCCATCCTATGATTCACTTCCGCTTCCATGGTTCCATCCGCTGCCAGATCCACTCCCAGATATCTTAAACACTTTACTTCCTCCAGTTTTTCTCCATTCAAACTTACCTCCCAGTTGACCTGACCCTCAACCCTACTGTAACTATTAACTTTGATCTTATTCACATTTACTCTTAACTTTCTTCTTTCACACACTTTACCAAACTCAGTCACCAGCTTCTGCAATTTCTCACATGAATCAATCACCAGCGCTGTATCATCAGCGAACAACAACTGACTCACTTCCCAAGCTCTGTCATCCACAGCAGACTACATACTTGCCCCTCTTTCCAAATCTCTTGCATCCACCTCCCTAACAAACCCATCCATAATCAAATTAAGAAACAATGGAGACATCACACACCTCTGCCACAAACCTATATTCACTGAAAACCAATCACTCTCCTCTCTTCATACACGTACACATGCCTTACATCCTCGATAAAAACTTTTCACTGCTTCTAACAACTTGCCTCCCACACCATATATTCTTAATACCTTCCACAAAAAATCTCTATAAACTCTATCATATGCCTTCTCCATATCCATAAATGCTACATACAAATCCATTTGCTTTTCTAAGTATTTCTCACATACATTCTTCAAAACAAACACCTGATCCACAAATCTTCTACCACTTCTGAAACCACACTGCTCTTCACCAATCTGATGCTTTGTACTTGCCTTCACCCTCTCAATCAATACCCTCCCATATAATTTACCAGGAATACTCATCAAACTTATAACTCTGTAATTTGAGCACTCACTCATATTCCTTTTGCCTTTGTACAATGGCACTATACAAGCATTCCGCCAATCCTCACGCACCTCACCATGAATTATACATACATTAAATAACATTACCAATCATTCAACAATAAAGTCACGCCCTTTTTTAATAAATTCCACTGCAATACCATCCAAACCCGCTGCCTTGCCGGCTTTCATCTTCCGCAAAGCTTTTACTACCTCTTCTCTGTTTACCAAATCAATTTCCCTATCCCTCTCACTTTGCACACCACTTCGACCAAAACACCCTATATCTGCCACTCTATCATCAAACACATTCAAGAAACCTTCAAAATATTCACTCCATCTTCTTCTCACATCACCGCTACTTGTTATCACCTCCCCATTAGCGCTCTTCACTGAAGTTCCCATTTGCTCCCTTATCTTACGCACTTTATTTACCTCCTTCCAGAACATCTTTTTATTCTCCCTGAAATTTAATTATACTCTCTCACCCCAACTCACATTTGCCCTCTTTTTCACCTCTTGCACCTTTCTCTTGACCTCCTGCCTCTTTCTTTTATACCTCTCCCACTGATTTCCATTTTTTCCCAGCAAAAATCGTTCAAATGCCTCTCTCTTCTCTTTCACTAATAATCTTACTTCTTCATCCCACCACTCACCACCTTTTCTAATCAACCCACCTCCCACGATTCTCATGCCACAAGCATCTTTTGCGCAATCCATCACTGCTTCCCTAAATACATCCCATTCCTCCCCCACTCCCCTTGCCTCCTTTGTTCTCAACTTTTTCCATTCTTTACTCAGTCTCTCCTGGTACTTCCTCACACAAGTCTCCTTCCCAAGCTCACTTACTCTCACCACTCTCTTCAAACAAACATTCTCTCTTCTTTTCTGAAAACCCCCACAAATCTTCACCTTCGCCTCCACAAGATAATGATCAGACATCCCTCCAGTTGCATCTCTCAGCACATTAACATCCAAAAGTCTCTCTTTCGTGCGTCTATCAATTAACACGTAATCCAATAACGCTCTCTGGCCATCTCTCCTACTTACAAACGTATACTTATGTATATCTCGGTTTGTGAAAAAGGTATTCCCAATTACCAGTCCTTTTTCAGCACATAAATCTACAAGCTCTTCACCATTTCCATTTA
>NC_092242.1:43191604-43276604 GCF_036320965.1 Panulirus ornatus | reverse complement strand
ACATCGCTCCAATTCACTCTATTCCTTGCCCTCCTTTCACCCTCCTGCATGTTCAGGCCCCGATCACACAAAATCTTTTTCACTCCATCTTTCCACCACCAATTTGGTCTCCCTCTTCTCCTCTTTCCCCCCACCTCCGACACATATATCCTCTTAGTCAATCTTTCCTCACTCATTCTCTCCATGTGCCCAAACCACTTCAAAACATCCTCTTCTGCTCTCTCAACCACGCTCTTTTTATTTCCACACACCTCTCTTACCCTTACGTTACTCACTCGATCAAACCACCTCACACAACACATTGTCCTCAAACATCTCATTTCCAGCTCATCCATCCTCCTGCGCACAACTCTATCCATAGCCCACGCCTCGCAACCATACAACTTTGTTGGAACCACTATTCCTTCAAACATACCCATTTTTGCTTTCCGAGATAATGTTCTCGACTTCCACACATTCTTCAAGGCTCCCAGAATTTTCGCCCCCTCCCCCACCCTATGATCCACTTCCGCTTCCATGGTTCCATCCGCTGCCAGATCCACTCCCAGATATCTAAAACACTTCACTTCCTCCAGTTTTTCTCCATTCAAACTCACCTCCCAATTGACTTGACCCTCAACCCTACTGTACCTAATAACCTTGCTCTTATTCACATTTACTCTTAACTTTCTTCTTCCACACACTTTACCAAACTCAGTCACCAGCTTCTGCAGTTTCTCACATGAATCAGCCAACAGCGCTGTATCATCAGCGCACAACTTACTCACTTCCCAAGCTCTCTCATCCCCAACAGACTTCATACTTGCCCCTCTCTCCAAAACTCTTGCATTTACTTCCCTAACAACCCCATCCATAAACAAATTAAACAACCATGGAGACATCACACACCCCTGCCGCAAACCAATCACTTTCCTCTCTTCCTACACGTACACATGCCTTACATCCTCGATAAAAACTTTTCACTGCTTCTAACAACTTTCCTCCCACACCATATATTCTTAATACCTTCCACAGAGAATCTCTATCAACTCTATCATATGCCTTCTCCAGATCCATAAATGCTACATACAAATCCATTTGCTTTTCTAAGTATTTCTCACATACATTCTTCAAAGCAAACACCTGATCCACACATCCTCTACCACTTCTGAAACCACACTGCTCTTCCCCAATCTGATGCTCTGTACATGCCTTCACCCTCTCAATCAATACCCTCCCATATAATTTACCAGGAATACTCAACAAACTTATACCTCTGTAATTTGAGCACTCACTCTTATCCCCTTTGCCTTTGTACAATGGCACTATGCACGCATTCCGCCAATCCTCAGGCGCCTCACCATGAGTCATACATACATTAAATAACCTTACCAACCAGTCAACAATACAGTCACCCCCTTTTTTAGTAAATTCCACTGCAATACCATCCAAACCTGCTGCCTTGCCGGCTTTCATCTTCCGCAAAGCTTTCACTACCTCTTCTCTGTTTACCAAATCATTTTCCCTAACCCTCGCACTTTGCACACCACCTCGACCAAAACACCTTATATCTGCCACTCTATCATCAAACACATTCAAGAAACCTTCAAAATACCCACTCCATCTCCTTCTCACATCACCACTACTTGTTATCACCTCCCCATTTGCGCCCTTCACTGAAGTTCCCATTTGCTCCCTTGTCTTACGCACTTTATTTACCTCCTTCAAGAACATCTTTTTATTCTCCCTAAAATTTAATGATACTCTCTCACCCCAACTCTCATTTGCCCTTTTTTTCACCTCTTGCACCTTTCTCTTGACCTCCTGTCTCTTTCTTTTATACATCTCCCACTCAATTGCATTTTTTCCCTGCAAAAATCGTCCAAATGCCTCTCTCTTCTCTTTCACTAATACTCTTACTTCTTCATCCCACCACTCACTACCCGTTCTAATCAACCCACCTCCCACTCTTCTCATGCCACAAGCATCTTTTGCGCAATCCATCACTGATTCCCTAAATACATCCCATACCTCCCCCACTCCACTTACTTCCATTGTTCTCACCTTTTTCCATTCTGTACTCAGTCTCTCCTGGTACTTCCTCACACAGGTCTCCTTCTCAAGCTCACTTACTCTCACCACCCTCTTCACCCCAACATTCACTCTTCTTTTCTGAAAACCCATACAAATCATCACCTTAGCTTCCACAAGATAATGATCAGACATCCCTCCAGTTGCACCTCTCAGCACATTAACATCCAAAAGTCTCTCTTTCGCACGCCTGTCAATTAACACGTAATCCAATAACGCTCTCTGGCCATCTCTCCTACTTACATAAGTATACTTATGTATATCTCGCTTTTTAAACCAGGTATTCCCAATCATCAGTCCTTTTTCAGCACATAAATCTACAAGCTCTTCACCATTTCCATTTACAACACTGAACACCCCATGTATACCAACTATTCCCTCAACTGCCACATTACTCACCTTTGCATTCAAATCACCCATCACTATAACCCGGTCTCGTGCATCAAAACCACTAACACACTCATTCAGCTGCTCCCAAAACACTTGCCTCTCATGATCTTTCTTCCCATTCCCAGGTGCATATGCACCAATAATCACCCAACTCTCTCCATCAACTTTCAGTTTTATCCATATTAATCGAGAATTTACTTTCATACATTCTATCACATACTCCCACAACTCCTGTTTCAGGAGTATTGCTACTCCTTCCCTTGCTCTTGTCCTCTCACTAACCCCTGACTTTACTCCCCAGACATTCCCAAACCACTCTTCCCCTTTACCCTTGAGCTTCGTTTCACTCAGAGCCAAAACATCCAGGTTCCTTTCCTCAAACATACTACCTATCTCTCCTTTTTTCACATCTTGGTTACATCCACACACATTTAGGCACCCCACTCTGAGCCTTCGAGGAGGATGAGCACTCCCCGCGTGACTCCTTCTTCTGTTTCCCATTTTAGAAAGTTAATACAAGGAGGGGAGGATTTCCTGCCCCTCGCTCCCATCCCCTCTAGTCGCTTTCTACGACACGCGAGGAATACGTGGGAAGTATTCTTTCACCGCTATCCCCAGGGATAATATACATATATACATACATATACACATACACACACATACACATACATACGCATATATACACACACACACACACATACATATATATACATATGAGAAATGTAAGAAACAATATATATATATATATATATATATATATATATATATGTATATATATATATATATATATATATATATATATATATATATATATATATATATATATATATATATATATATATATGAATATAATTATATATATATATATATATATATATATATATATATATAAATATATATATATTCATATATACATATACATGCCTATCTCTCCTTTTTTCTCATTTTGGTTACATCCACACACATTTAGACACCCCAATCTCAGCCTTCGAGGAGGATGAGCACTTCCCGCGTGACTCCTTCTTCTGTTTCCCCTCTTAGAAAGCTCTCAGTGAATGTAGGTTTTCGGCGGGGGTGTGTGATGCCTCCATGGTTGTTTAATTTGTTTATGGATAAGGTTGTTAGGGTGGTGAATACAAGAGTTTTGGAAAGACGAGCAAGTATGCAGTCTGTTGTGGATGAGAGAGCTTGGGAAGTGAGTTAGTTGTTACTTGCTCATGATACAGCGCCGGTGGCTGATTCACGTGAGAAACTGCAGGAGCTGGTGACTGAGTTTGGTAATGTGTGTGAAAGAAGAAAGTTGAGAGTAAATGCAAATAAGAGAAAGGTTTTTAGGTACAGTGGGGTTGAGGGTCAAGTCAATCGGAAGGTAAGTTTGAATTTAGAAAAACTGGAGGAAGTGAAGTGTTTAAGATATCTGGGAGAGGATTTCGAAGCGGATGCAAACATGGAAACGGAATTGAATCATAGGGTGCGGGAGGAAGCGAAAATTCTGGGAGTGTTGAAGAATGTGTGTAAGTCGAAAGCATTATCTCCGAAAGCAAAAATGGGTATGTTTGAAGGAATAGTGGTTCCAACAATGTTACATGGTTGCGAGGCGTGGGCTATGGATAGAGTTGTGCGGAGGAGGGTGGATGTGCTGGAAATGAGATGTTTGAGGACAATATGTGGTGTGAGGTGGTTTGATCGAGTAAGTAATAACGGGGTAATAGAGATGTGTGGTAATAAAAAGAGTGTGGTTGAGAGAGCAGAAGAGGGTGTTTTGAAAAGGTTTGGTCACATGGAGAGAATGGGTGAGGAAAGATTGACCAAGACGATATATGTGTAAGAAGTGGAGGGAACGAGAAGAATGAGACCAAATTGGAGGTGAAAATATGGAGTGAAAAAGATTCTGAGTGATCCGGCCTGAACAAGCAGGAGAGCAAAAGGCATGGAAGAAATACTAAATTGGAACGGTGTGGTATACCGGGGTCGACGTGTTGTCAATGGATTGAACCAGGGCATGTAAAGCGTCTTGGGTAAAACATTGAAAGTTCTGTGGGGCCTGGATGTGGAAGAGGAGCTGTGGTATCGGTTCATTATTACATGATAGGTAGAGACTGAGAGTGAACGAATGTGGTCTTTGTTGTCTTTTCCTAGCACTACATCGCTCATATGAGGGGGGAGAGGGTTATTATTTCATGAGTGGGGAAGTGGCGATGGAAATTAATAAACGCAGACAGTACGAATTGTGTTCATGTGTATATATGTATATGTCTGTGTGTGTATATACATGTATACGTTGAGATGTATAGGTGTATATATTTGCGTATGTGGACGTGTATGTTTATATATTTGTATGTGGGTGCCTTGGAACGTTCTTTTGTCTGTTTAATTGCGCTACCTCGCTAACGCGGGAAACAGCGACAAAGCAAGATATATATATATATATATATATATATATATATATATATATATATATATATATATATATATATATATATATATAATTTTTTTTTCTTTTTTTTTTTTGCTTATTGGCTGTCTCCCGCGTTTGCGAGGTAGCGCAAGCAAACAGACGAAAGAAATGGCCCAACCCACCCCCATACACATGTATATACATACGTCCACACACGCAAATATACATACTTACACAGCTTTCCATGGTTTACCCCAGACGCTTCACATGCCTTGGTTCAATCCACTGACAACACGTCAACCCCGGTATACCACATCGCTCCAATTCACTCTATTCCTTGCCCTCCTTTCACCCTCCTGCATGTTCAGGCCCCGATCACACAAAATCTTTTTCACTCCATCTTTCCACCTCCAATTTGGTCTCCCTCTTCTCCTCGTTCCCTCCACCTCCGACACATATATCCTCTTGGTCAATCTTTCCTCACTCATTCTCTCCATGTGCCCAAACCATTTCAAAACACCCTCTTCTGCTCTCTCAACCACGCTCTTTTTATTTCCACACATCTCTCTTACCCTTACGTTACTTACTCAATCAAACCACCTCACACCACATATTGTCCTCAAACATCTCATTTCCAGCACATCCATCCTCCTGCGCACAACTCTATCCATAGCCCACGCCTCGCAACCATACAACATTGTTGGAACCACTATTCCTTCAAACATACCCATTTTTGCTTTCCGAGATAATGTTCTCGACTTCAACACATTCTTCAAGGCTCCCAGAATTTTCGCCCCCTCCCCCACCCTATGATCTACTTCCGCTTCCATGGTTCCATCCGCTGCCAGATCCACTCCCAGATATCTAAAACACTTCATTTCCTGCAGTTTTTCTCCATTCAAACTCACCTCCCAATTGACTTGACCCTCAACCCTACTGTACCTAATAACCTTGATCTTATTCACATTTACTCTTAACTTTCTTCTTTCACATACTTTACCAAACTCAGTCACCAGCTTCTGCAGTTTCTCACATGAATCAGCCACCAGCGCTGTATCATCAGCGAACAACAACTGACTCACTTCCCAAGCTCTCTCATCCCCAACAGACTTCATACTTGCCCCTCTTTCCAAAACTCTTGCATTCACCTCTATAACAACCCCATCCATAAACAAATTAAACAACCATGGAGACATCACACACCCCTGCCGCAAACCTACATTCACTGAGAACCAATCACTTTCCTCTCTTCCTACACGTACACATGCCTTACATCCTCGATAAAAACTTTTCACTGCTTCTAACAAGTTGCCTCCCACACCATATATTCTTAATACCTTCCACAAAGCATATCTATCAACTCTATCATATGCCTTCTCCAGATCCATAAATGCTACATACAAATCCATTTGCTTTTCTAAGTATTTGTCACATACATTCTACAAAGCAAACACCTGATCCACACATCCTCTACCACTTCTGAAACCACACTGCTCTTTCCCAATCTGATGCTCTGTACATGCCTTCACCCTCTCAATCAATACCCTCCCATATAATTTACCAGGAATACTCAACAAACTTATAACTCTGTAATTTGAGCACTCACTCTTATCCCCTTTGCCTTTGTACAATGGCACTATGCACCTCACCATGAGTCATACATACATTAAATAACCTTACCAACCAGTCAACAATACAGTCACCCCCTTTTTTAATAAATTCCACTGCAATACCATCCAAACCTGCTGCCTTGCCGGCTTTCATCTTCCGCAAAGCTTTTCCTACATCTTCTCTGTTTACCAAATCATTTTCCCTAACCCTCTCACTTTGCACACCACCTCGACCAAAACACCCTATATCTGCCACTCTATCATCAAACACATTCAACAAACCTTCAAAATACTCACTCCATCTCCTTCTCACATCACCACTACTTGTTATCACCTCCCCATTTGCACCCTTCACTGAAGTTCCCATTTGCTCCCTTGTCTTACGCACTTTATTTACCTCCTTCCAGAACATCTTTTTATTCTCCCTAAAATTTAATGATACTCTCTCACCCCAACTTTCATTTGCCCTTTTTTTCACCTCTTACACCTTTCTTTTGACCTCCTGTCTCTTTCTTTTATACATCTCCCACTCAATTGCATTTTTTTCCTGCAAAAATCGTCCAAATGCCTCTCTCTTCTCTTTCACTAATACTCTTACTTCTTCATCCCACCACTCACTACCCGTTCTAATCAACCCACCTCCCACTCTTCTCATGCCACAAGCATCTTTTGCGCAATCCATCACTGATTCCCTAAATACATCCCATTCCTCCCCCACTCCCCTTACTTCCATTGTTCTCACCTTTTTCCATTCTGTACTCAGTCTCTCCTGGTACTTCCTCACACAAGTCTCCTTCCCAAGCACACTTACTCTCACCACCATCTTCACCCCCAACATTCACTCTTCTTTCCTGAAAACCCATACAAATCTTCACCTTAGCCTCCACAAGATAATGATCAGACATCCCTCCAGTTGCACCTCTCAGCACATTAACATCCAAAAGTCTCTCTTTCATGCGCCTGTCAATTAACACGTAATCCAATAACGCTCTCTGGCCATCTCTCCTACTTACATAAGTATACTTATGTATATATATATTTATGTATATATATATTTATTTTCCTTTGCCGCTGTCTCCCGCGTTACCGAGGTAGCGCAAGGAAACAGACGAAAGAAATGGCCCAACTCAGCCACATACACATGTATACACATACACGTCCACACACGCAGATATACATACCTATACATCTCAATGTACACATATATATACACACACAGACACATACATATATACACATATACATAATTTATACCGTCTGCCTTTATTTATTCCCATCGCCACCTCAACAAACATGGAATAACAACCCCCTCCCCCGTTATGTGTGCGAGGTAGCGCTAGGAAAAGACAACAAAGGCTACATTCGTTCACAATCAGTCTCTAGCTGTCATGTAATAATGCACCGAAACCACATCTCCCTTTCCACATCCAGGCCCCACAGAACTTTCCATGGTTTACCCCAGACACTTCAGAGCCTTTGTTCAATCCAGTGACAGCAAGTCGACCCCGGTATACCACATCGTTCCAATTCACTCTATTCCTTGCACGCCTTTCACCCTCCTGCATGTTCAGGCCCCGATCACTCAAAATCTTTTTCACTCCATCTTTCCACCTCCAATTTGGTCTCCCACATCTCCTCGTTCACTCCACCTCTGACACATATATCCTCATTGTCAATCTTTCCTCGCTCATTCTCTCCATGTGACCAAACCATTTCAAAACACACTCTTCTGCTCTCTCAACCACACTCTTTTTATTTCCACATATCTCTCTTACCCTTACATTGCTTACTCGATCAAACCAAGTCACACCACATATTGTCCTCAAACATTTCATTTCCAGCACATCCGCCCTCCTCAGCACAACTATATCCATAGCCCACGCCTCGCAACCATACAACATTGTTTGAACCACTATTCCTTCAAAGATACCCATTTTTGCTTTCCGAGATAATGTTCAGGACTTCCAAACATTCTTCAAGGCTCCCAAAACTTTCGCCTCATCCCCCATCCTATGATTCACTTCCGCTTCCATGGTTCCATCCGCTGCCAGATCCACTCCCAGATATCTTAAACACTTTACTTCCTCCAGTTTCTCTACATTCAAACTTACCTCCCAGTTGACTTGACCCTCAACCCTACTGTAACTATTAACTTTGCTCTTATTCACATTTACTCTTAACTTTCTTCTTTCACACACTTTACCAAACTCAGTCACCAGCTTCTACAGTTTCTCACATGAATCAACCACCAGCGCTGTATCATCAGCGAACAACTGACTCACTTCCCAAGCTCTGTCATCCACAACAGACTGCATACTTGCCCCTCTTTCCAAATCTCTTGCATTCACCTCCCTAACAACCCCATCCATAAACAAATTAAACAACCATGAAGACATCAAACACCCCTGCCGCAGACCTACATTCACTGAAAACCAATCACTTTCCTCTCTTCCTATACGTACATCCTCGATAAAAACTTTTCACTGCTTCTAACAACTTGCCTCCCACACCATATATTTTTAATACCTTCCACAAAAAATCTCTATAAACTTTATCATATGCCTTCTCCAGATCCATAAATGCTACATACAAATCCATTTGCTTTTCTAAGTGTTTCTCACATACATTCTTCAAAACAAACACCTGATCCACATATCCTCTACCACTTCTGAAACCACACTGCTCTTCCCCAATCTGATGCTCTGTACATGCTTTCACACTCTCAATCAATACCCTCCCATATAATTTACCAGGAATACTCAACAAACTTATACCTCTGTAATTTGAGCACTCACTCTTATCCCCTTTGCCTTTGTACAATGGCACTCTGCAAGCATTCCGCCAATCCTCAGGCACCTCACCATGAGTCATACATACATTAAATAACCTTACCAATCAGTCAACAATACAGTCACCCCCTTTTTTAATGAATTCCACTGCAATATCATCCAAACCTGATGCCTTGGCGGCTTTCATCTTCCGCAAAGCTTATACTACCTCTTCTCTGTTTACCAAATCATTTTCCCTAACCCTCTCACTTTGCACACCACTTCGACCAAAACACCCTATATCTGCCACTCTATCATAAAACACATTCAACAAACCTTCAAAATGTTCACTCCATCTCCTTCTCACATCACCACTACTTGAAGGGCGCTAATGGGGAGGTGATAACCTCCCCATTAGCGCCCTTCACTAAAGTTCCCATTTGCTCCCTTGTCTTACGCACTTTATTTACCTCCTTCCAGAACATCTCTTTATTCTCCCTGATATTTAATGATACTCTCCCACCCCAACTCTCATTTGCCCTCTTTTTCACCTCTTTCACCTTTCTCTTGACCTTCTGTCTCTTTCTTTTATACATCTGCCAATAAATTGCATTTTTTCCCTGCAAAAATCGTCCAAATGCCTCTCTCTTCTCTTTCACTAATAATCTTACTTCTTCATCCCACCACTCACTACTCGTTCTAATCAACCCACCTCCCACGCTTCTCATGCCACAAGCATCTTTTGCGCAATCCATCACTGATTCCCTAAATATATCCCATTCCTCTCCCACTCACCTTACTTCCATTGTTCTCACCTTTTTCCATTCTGTACTCAGTCTCTCCTGGTACTTCCTCACACAAGTCTCCTTCCCAAGCTCACTTACTCTCACCACCCTCTTCACCCCAACATTCACTCTTCTTGTCTGAAAACCCATAGAAATCTTCACCTTAGCCTCCAAAAGATAATGATCAGACATCCCTCCAGTTGCACCTATCACCAGATTAACATCCAAAAGTCTCTCTTTCGCGCGCCTGTCAATTAACACGTAATCCAATAACACTCTCTGTCCATCTCTCCTACTTACATACGTATACTTATGTATATCTCGCTTTTTAAACCAGGTATTCCCAATCATCAGTCCTTTTTCAGCACATAAATCTACAAGCTCTTCACCATTTCCATTTACAACACTGAACACCCCATGTATACCAATTATTCCATCAACTGCCACATTACTCACCTTTGCATTCAAATCACCCATCACTATAACCCGGTCTTGTGCATCAAAACCACTAACACACTCATTCAGCTGCTCCCAAAACACTTGCCTCTCATGAGCTTTCTTCTCATACCCAGGTGCATATGCACCAATAATCACCCATCTCTCTCTCTCAACCTACTGTTTTACCCATATTAATCGAGAATTTACTTTCTTACATTCTATCACATACTCCCACAACTCCTGTTTCAGGAGGACTGCTACTCCTTCCCTTGCTCTTGTCCTCTCACTAACCCCTGACTTTACTCCCAAGACATTCCCAAACCACTCTTCCCCTTTACACTTGAGCTTCGTTTCACTCAGAGCCAAAACATCCAGGTTCCTTTCCTCAAACATACTACCTATCCCTCCTTTTTTCACGTCTATGTTACATCCACACACATTTAGACACCCCAATCTGAGTCTACGAGGAGGATGAGCACTCCCCGCGTGACTCCTTCTGTTTCCCATTTTTAGAAAGTTAAAATACAAGGAGGGGAGGATTTTTGGACACATGAGGAATGCGTGGGAAGTATTCTTTCACCCCTATCCCCAGGGATAATATATATATATATATATATATATATATATATATATATATATATTTTTTTTTCTTTTTTTTTGCTTTGTCGCTGTCTCCCGCGTTTGCGAGGTAGCGCAATGAAACAGACGAAAGAAATGGCCCAACCCACCTTCATACACATGTATATACATACGTCCACACACGCAAATATACATACCTATACATCTTTCCATGGTTTACCCCAGACGCTTCACATGCCCTGATTCAATCCACTGACAGCACGTCAACCCCGGTATAACACATCGCTCCAATTCACTCTATTCCTTGCCCTCCTTTCACCCTCCTGCATGTTCAGGCCCCGATCACACAAAATCTTTTTCAGTCCATCTTTCCACCTCCAATTTGGTCTCCCTCTTATCCTCGTTCCCTCCACCTCCGACACATATATCCTCTTCGTCAATCTTTCCTCACTCATTCTCTCCATGTGCCCAAACCATTTCAAAACACCCTCAATTGCTCTCTCAACCACGCTCTTTTTATTTCCACACATCTCTCTTACCCTTACGTTACTTACTCGATCAAACCACTTCACACCACACATTGTCCTCAAACATCTCATTTCCCGCACATCCATCCTCCTGCGCACCACTCTATCCATAACCCACGCCTCGCAACCATACAACATTGTTGGAACCACTATTCCTTCAAACATACCCATTTTTGCTTTCCGAGATAATGTTCTCAACTTCCACACATTCTTCAAGGCTCCCAGAATTTTCGCCCCCTCCCCCATCCTATGATCAACTTCCGCTTCCATGGTTCCATCCGCTGCCAGATCCACTCCCAGATATCTAAAACACTTGACCTCCTCCAGTTTTTCTCCATTCAAACTCACCTCCCAATTGACTTGACCCTCAACCCTACTGTACCTAATAACCTTGCTCTTATTCACATTTACTCTTAACTTTCTTCTTTCACACACTCTACCAAACTCAGTCACCAGCTTCTGCAGTTTCTCACATGAATCAGCCACCAGCGCTGTATCATCAGCGAACAACAACTGACTCACTTCCCAAGCTCTCTCATCCCCAACAGACTTCATACTTGCCCCTCTTTCCAAAACTCTTGCATTTACCTCCCTAACAACCCCATCCATAAACAAATTAAACAACCATGGAGACATCACACACCCCTGCCGCAAACCTACATTCACTGAGAACAAATCACTTTCCTCTCTTCCTACACGTACACATGCCTTACATCCTCGATAAAAACTTTTCACTGCTTCTAACAACTTGCCTTCCTCACCATATATTCTTAATACCTTCCACAGAGCATCTCTATCAACTCTATCATATATATATATATATATATATATATATATATATATATATATATATATATATATATATATATATATATATATATATATATATATATATATATGAATATATATATATATATATATATATATATATATATATATATATATATATATACATATGAAAAATGTAAGAAATAATTTAGAAAACTGAAACTTCTAGCTTGAAATGAAATGAAAAATGAATGTCACATAATGGTTGAACCTCTGGCTGTAGAAAAGGGAAATGTATAACTTATTTACACAAACGTCGATAGTAGATTTCATCAATTTAACCACTGTATCATACTGCCTGGTCCACTTCTCTTATCATGAAACTGGAATATTGGCTTATGATGTTTCTCAATTGTCTTCATTACACAAAGTACAACCATATCTTGGATACATGAGGGTAGGTAGTTGGTCATCCGCCATAATAAAGCGTTGACAGACCAAAACTTTATCTGGACCTCAACTTTTCCAGTACATTCATGAAAAACACCTTTTTGCTTTCCATCTCTATTACTTTGAAAAATGTTCCCTTTGTTCACATTTCAATGAAAGAATAAGCTTCAATGTCTAAGCTACATTCTTTTCCAATTTCACTATTTTCTTGTCAGAACACCATGTATGAAAACTATCACTCCAGTAACACAACTATAAACATTTACTTCCCCTTTAAAAAAGTTCTGGGGAAGTCTGTCTCGATATATATATATATATATATATATATATATATATATATATATATATATATATATATATATATATATATATATATATATATATATATATATATATATATATATATATATATATATATATATATTGTCAGATAGGGTGCCTAAATGTGTGTGGATATAACCAAGTTGAGAAAAAAGGAGAGATAGGTAGTATGTTTGAGGAAAGGAACCTGGATGTTTTGGCTCTGAGTGAAACGAAGCTCAAGGGTAAAGGGGAAGAGAGGTTTGGGAATGTCTTGGGAGTAAAGTCAGGGGTTAATGAGAGGACGAGAGCAAGGGAAGGAGTAGAATGACTCCTGAAACACGAGTCGCGAGAGTATACGATAGATTGTAAGAAAGTTAACTCTAGAATGATATGGGTAAAACTAAAAGTGAATGGAGTGAGATGGGTGATTATAGTTGCACTTGCACCTGGACATGAGAAGAAAGATCATGAGACGTAAGTGTTTTGGAAGCAGGTGAGTGAGTGTGTTAGTAGTTTTGATGCACGATATCGGGTTATAGTGATGGGTGATTTGAATGCAAAGGTGAGTAATGTGACAGTTGAAGGAATAATAGGTGTTCATGGGGTGTTCACTCTTGTAAATGGACATGGTGAAGAGCTTGTAGATTTGTGTGCTCAAAAAGGACTGGTGACTTGGAACACCTTGTTTGAAAAGAGAGATATACATAAGTATACGTATGTAAATACGAGAGATGGCCAGAGAGCGTTATTATATTGCATGTTAATTGATAGGCGCGCGAAAGAGAGACTTTTGGATATTAATGTGCTGAGAGGTTCAACTGGATGAATGTGTGATCATTATCTTGTTGAGACGAAGGTGAAGATTTGTAGAGGTTTTCAGAAAAGAAGAGACAATGTTGGGGAGAAGAGAGTGGTGAGAGTAAGTTTTGGAATGAGACTTGTGTGAGGAAGTACCGGGAGAGACTGAGTACAGAATGGAAAAAGGTGGGAGCAAAGGACGTAAGGGGAGTGGGGGAGAATTGGGATGTATTTAGAGAAGCAGTGATGGCTTGTGCAAAAGATGCTTGTGGCATGAGAAGCGTGGGAAGTGGTCAGAGTAGAAAGGGTAGTGAGTGTTGGGATGAAGAAGTAAGAGTATTAGTTAAAGAGAAGAGAGAAGCATTTGGACGATTTTTGCAGGGAAATGATGCAAATGAATTTGAGATGTATAAAAAAAAGAGGCTGAAGGTCAAGAGAAAGGTGGAAGAGGCGAAAAAGAGGGCAAATTAGAGTTGGGGTGAGAGAGTATCATTAAATTCTAAGGAGAATAAAAAGATGTTTTAGAAGAAGGTAAATAAAGTGCATAAGATATGGGAGCAAATAGGAACATCAGTGAAGGGGGCTAATGAGGAGGTGATAACAAGTAGTGGTGATGTGAGAAGGAGATGGTGAGTATTTTGAAGGTTTGCTGAATGTGTTTAATGATAGAGTGGCAGATATAGGGTGTTTTGGTCGAGGTGGTGTGCAAAGTGAGAAGGTTAGGGAGAATGATTTGGCAAACAGAGAAGAGGTAGTAAAGGCTTTTCCCAAGATGAAAGCCGGTAAGGCAGCGGGTTTGCATTTTATTGCAGTGGAATTTATTGAAAAGGGAGATGACTGTATTGTTGACTGATTGGTAAGATAATTTAATGAATGTATAACTCATGGTGAGGTGCCTGAGGATTGGCGGAATGCGTGTATAGTGCCATTGTACAAAGGCAAAGGGGATAAGAGTGAGTGCTTAAATTACAAAGGTATAAGTTTGTTGAGAATTCCTGGGAAATTATATGGGAGGGTATTGATTGAGAGGATGAAGGCATGTACAGAGCATCAGATTGGGGAAGAGCAGTGTGGTTTCAGAAGTGTTAGAGGATGTGTGGATCAGGTGCTTGCTTTGAAGAATGTATGTGAGAAGTATTTAGAAAAGCAAATGGATTTGTATATAACATATCATAGAGTTGATAGAGATACTCTGTGGAAGGTATTAACAATATGTGGTGTGGGAGGTAAATTGTAAGAAGCAGTGAGAAGTTTTTATCGAGGATGTAAGGCATGTGTACGTGTTGGAAGAGAGGAAAGTCATTGGTTCTCAGTGAATGTTGGTTTGCGGTAAGGGTGCGTGATGTCTCCATGGTTGTTTAACCTGTCTATGGATGTGGTTGATAGGGAGGTGAATGCATGAGTTTTGGAAAGAGGGGCAAGTGTGCAGTCTGTTGTAAATGAGAAAGCTTGGGAAGTGAGTCAGTTGTAGTTCGCTGATGATACAGCGCTGGTGGCTGATTCGGGTGAGAAACTGCAGAAGCTGGTGACTGAGCTTGGTAATGTGTGCGAAAGAAGAGAGTTGAGAGTAAATGTTAATAAGAGCAAGGTTATTAGGTACAATAGGGTTGAGGGACAAGTCAATTGGGAGGTATGTTTGAATGGAGAAAGCTGAAGGAAGTGAAGCGTTTTAGATATCTGGGAGTGGATTTGGAAGCGGATGGAACCATTGAAGCGGAAGTGAATCATAGGATGGGGGAGAGGGCGAAAGTTCTGGGAGAGTTGAAAAATGTGTGGAAGCTGAGAATGTTATCTTGGAAATCAAAAATGGGTATGTTTGAAGGAATAGTAGTTCCAACCATGTTATATGGTTGCTAGGCATGGGCCATAGATAGAATTGTGCGGAGGAGGGTTTATGTGCTGGAAATGAGATGTTTGAGGACAATATGTGGTGTGAGGTGGTTTGATCGAGTAAGTATTGAAAGAGTAAGAGAGATGTGTGGTAATAAAAAGAGTGTGGTTGAGAGAGCAGAAGAGGGTGTATTGAAAGGGTTTAGTGACATGGAGAGAATTAGTGTGGAAAGATTGACTAAGAGGATATATGTGTCATAGGTGGAGGGAACGAGGACATGTGGGAGACCAAATTGGAGGTGTAAAGATGGAGTGAAAATGATTTTGTGTGATCGGGGCCTGAACATGCAGGAGGGTGAAAGGCGTGCAAGGAATAGAGTGAATTGGAACGATATGGCATACCGGGATTGACGTGCTGTCAGATTGAACCAGGGCATGTGAAGCGCTTGGGGTAAATCATGGAAAGGTTTTTGAGGCCTGGATGTGGGAGCTGTGGTTTCCGTGCATTTTACATGACAGCTAGAGACTATCCAGGGAGCTGTGGTTTCCGTGCATTATACATGACAGCTAGAGACTGAGTGTGAACGAATGTGGCCTTTCTTGTCTTTTCCTAGCGCTACCTTGCGCACATGAGGGGGGAGGGGAGTCTTTTCATGTGTGGCGGGGAGGCGATAGGAATAAATAAGGGCAAACAGTATGAATTATGAACATGTATATATATATATATATATATATATATATATATATATATATATATATATATATATATATATATATATATATATATATATATATATATATATATATATATATATATATATATATATATGTGTGTACGTGTAGGAAGAGAGGAAATTGATTGGTTCTCAGTGAATGTAGGTTTGCGGCAGGGGTGTGTGATGTCTCCATGGTTGTTGAATTTGTTTATGGATGGGGTTGTTATAGAGGTGAATGCAAGAGTTTTGGAAAGAGGTGCAAGTATGAAGTCTGTTGGGGATGAGAGAGCTTGGGAAGTGAGTCAGTTGTTGTTCGCTGATGATACAGCGCTGGTGGCTGATTCATGTGAGAAACTGCAGAAGCTGGTGACTGAGTTTGGAAAAGTGTGTGGAAGAAGAAAGTTAAGAGTAAATGTGAATAAGAGCAAGGTTATTAGGTACAGTAGGGTTGAGGGTCAAGTCAATTGGGAGGTGAGTTTGAATGGAGAAAAACTGGAGGAAGTGAAGTGTTTTAGATATCTGGGAGTGGATCTGGCAGCGGATGGAACCATGGAAGCGGAAGTGGATCATAGGGTGGGGGAGGGGGCGAAAATCCTGGGGGCCTTGAAGAATGTGTGGAAGTCAAGAACATTATCTCGGAAAGCAAAATTGGGTATGTTTGAAGGAATAGTGGTTCCAACAATGTTGTATGGTTGCGAGGCGTGGGCTATGGATAGAGTTGTGCGCAGGAGGATGGATGTGATGGAAATGAGATGTTTGAGGACAATGTGTGGTGTGAGGTGGTTTGATCGAGTGAGTAACGTAAGGGTAAGAGAGATGTGTGGAAATAAAAAGAGCGTGGTTGAGAGAGCAGAAGAGGGTGTTTTGAAGTGGTTTGGGCACATGGAGAGGATGAGTGAGGAAAGATTGACCAAGAGGATATATGTGTCGGAGGTGGAGGGAACAAGGAGAAGAGGGAGACCAAATTGGAGGTGGAAAGATGGAGTGAAAAAGATTTTGTGTGATCGGGGCCTGAGCATGCAGGAGGGTGAAAGGAGGGCAAGGAATAGAGTGAATTGGAGCGATGTGGTATACCGGGGTTGACGTGCTGTCAGTGGATTGAAGCAGGGCATGTAAAGCGTCTGGGGTAAACCATGGAAAGCTGTGTAGGTATGTATATTTGCGTGTGTGGACGTATGTATATACATGTGTATGGGGGGGGGGGGGTTGGGCCATTTCTTTCGTCTGTTTCCTTGCGCTACCTCGCAAACGCGGGAGACAGCGACAAAGTATAATAAAAAAAAATAATATAATATATATATATATATATATATATATATATATATATATATATATATATATATATATATATATATATATATATATGTCCATGTTGTGTATATACATGTATACATTGAGATGTATAGGTATATATATGTGCGGTATGTGGACGTGTATGTATATACATGTGTATGTGGGTGTGTTGGGCAATTCTTTCGTCTGTTTCCTTGCGGTACCTCGCTAACGCGGGAGACAGCATCAAAGAATAATGATATATATATATATATATATATATATATATATATATATATATATATATATATATATATATATATATATATATATATATATATATATATATATATATATATTTGCTTTTCTAAGTATTTCTCACATACATTCTTCAAAGCAAACACCTGATCCACACATCCTCTACCACTTCTGACACCACACTGCTCTTCCCCAATCTGATGCTCTGTACATGCCTTCACCCTCTCAATCAATACCCTCCCATATAATTTACCAGGAATACTCAACAAACTTATACCTCTGAAATTTGAGCACTCGCTCTTATCCCCTTTGCCTTTGTACAATGGCACTATGCACGCATTCAGCCAATCCTTGTTGTCATCAGCTGCGGAATACTTCACCACCGTACTGGACATGTCATCCCTGTAGGCTTACAAGAGGGAGGGTGATCTACGCAGTTTTGAGCTACGTATTCTCCAACCAATCAGAATATTTCTGAGTCCCATAGCCAATCAAAATGTAAGGTTGTATAGCTAGCAGGGAACGCTTGTCTTTACTGAAATATATACCCATGACACCCGCTGAGACGCTCTCTTTCTAGCCCAGCGAGGTAAGTGGTCCACCCCTGCTGTAAGTCCTGCTGTGTTGTAAGCCTGTAAGCCCTGCTGAGCTATAAGCCCATTACCCGAGTGTTGTGCTGTAAGCCCGTTATAATTATCAGTGTAATGTTATCGAAGAACTGCCTTAGAGGAAAGAGAACTCCTGGCTTGAAATCTTGCCTGGAATGTTAAGTCATGTACAAATGTTATCTTATGTTCAGTGTTAAACTCATTTTCA
Source organism: Panulirus ornatus (assembly GCF_036320965.1). Lineage (NCBI taxonomy): Eukaryota > Metazoa > Arthropoda > Malacostraca > Decapoda > Palinuridae > Panulirus > Panulirus ornatus. Next base: position 43,257,828 of record NC_092242.1, on the reverse strand, counting down.
ATGTTAACGTAATGTTTCATGCTTGATTTATGTGCCTATCTTTGTACACTTGAATTCTTTCATTATAAGTAGATTTAAGGTAATGCTGGTCTTTAATTCAGTCCCATAACTTTATTATTGTGTTATCCTGAGTTGTGCAACTTGACAAATCTATAACGTCCTTGCAAGACAAGGTCAGTAGTATTTGTAACAGATATGTTACTGGCGACCTGGCCTGAATAAGTATTGAGTTCGTAACATATGAATTGGCGACCTCGCCAGGATATTTCTTGACTTAACGGAATCTCTTTCCTTTTCGTTAATCATGCCGTTGACCAGCAACGCTGACGTTGACCAGTTCTGTGGATCTTAGCCCTCTCACGAGGACATCAAATCTTTAACAAAGCATGAGTTGAAGCTTATTGCAAATAGATTAAAACTGAATTATGACCGGAAATCTAGTAAAGTACAGTTGGAGACCTTAGTCATAAATCATTTTGCTAGTGAACAGATAGTAGATGCTGCGCCTGATGTTGAAATTAGTGTCGACAATACTGCTCCATCAGTGACGTCGGCCGAAGCCTCGATCCCTCCCCATGTCCCTAGTGATGATAATGTTGATCCCGAGTACTGGAGAATTCAACTAGAGATAGCTAAGGTCAATGCACAAGTGCAAGTACAGAAGGAGCAGACTGAACAAGCTAGGTTCCAGACTGAACAAGCTAGGTTCCAGGCTGAACAAGCTCGGTTAGCTCTTGAACGTGAACAACTTAGACTTAACGCTTCACCATCAGGACCAGTGTCATCTCGGTTGGGAGACTTACATATCGTACCTAAGTTCGATGAAGATAACGTGGCTTCCTTTTTCCTTAAATTTGAACAGACTGCCCGTGACTGCTCTTGGCCGAAGTCAGCCTGGGTGACAGTTTTGCGACCCCTTCTTTTTGGCAAAGCAGAATCCACATACACCGCGTTGAACGATGACCAGTGTGGTGATTATGAGGTCGTTAAGCAGGCAGTGATAAATTCTTATCATTTAAGTCCGGAAGCACACCGACTCAGATTTCGAACTAAGCATAAGCGCCCTGATCAAACCTACCTAGATCACTTTTGTGAGAAGTTCAAGTTAGGCGCGCAGTGGGTTCGTTCTGCGGGAGCTTATATAGATGCTGAATCGGCCCTGAAACTATTTGTGTTCGAGGAATGTAAGGACGGTCTACCCCGTGATGTACGGCAGTACGTGATAACTAAATCAGCGAAGGATTTTGAGGAGGCTGGGAAACTAGCAGATGAGTACATGTTAGATGTCAAACTTGACGCGGGCAGGCATTCAAAGGGCTACGACGCCAGAGGGAGGACCAATGGTCATGTAACCCCACCTGAATCTGCTACATTGCCGGTAACTCATAAAAGTCAGGGGAAATACTCCAACAGAGTTAAGAGTTGTTTTTATTGTGGCAAGGCTGGGCACCAGGTGAGGGATTGCTGGGCTCGAGAGAAGGAATTTAGGGATTCTACCGAGAGTAGACAGGTGAATCTCGTCTCAACTTTAGGGCCACTTAGTAAAGTAGGTGAGACTGTCCCTGCTCTTAGGAAAAAGAGGGGTTGCGAGAGTGTAGTTAAGGATCCGTTCTGTGGGAACTACAATGCGTTCCTGTCTGAGGGCTATGTTAGTAGATGTGGTGTACGACGAAAAGTAACCGTATTACGGGATTCTGGTGCTCTACAGTCCTTAATGGTGGATGGCTTGGTGCCGCGAGGAGAGTTTGGAGACCGAGTCTTGCTAGATGGACTGTCGGGTCCCAAGGAAGCTCCACTAGTCGATGTGAGGGTAGAAACAGATCTCTTCACGGGCCATGCTCTCATAGGGGTTGTAGATAGGTTACCTGTCTCAGGTGTGGACTTTGTGTTAGGCAATGACCTAGCGGGTGGGAAGATGAACCCAATGCCGGTGTTGCCTACGGGCCCGGTGGAGTCCACGGAGGCAGTGCAGCTTGAGGAAGAGGTACCGGACTTATTCCCCGTATGCGCAGTTACACGGTCCATGTCCGCTAAGAAAGCAAGTTGCAAGCCCCAGGAGACAGAGCGTGAGGCGGGAAAACTACAGTCACTGCCCGAGAGTGAGCCGAGTGAGGTGGAGCTCGCTGATACCTTCTTTGCTGAGTTAGGCACTGACCCCGCATCGACGGATGAGAATGAGGCCAGCGAGAGGAGGCTGTGTGATACCCTCTCCCCTGGTATAGACTCCGTTGAAATGCAGGAAGTTAAGACTCTCCCCCCCGACTGAGACCAGCGAGAGGAAGCTGTGTGATACCCTCTCCCCTGGTGTAGCCTCCGTTGAGACGGCGGACTTAAAGACTCTTCATGAGAGTGAGGCCAGCGAGAAGAGGCTGTGTGATACCCTCTCCCCTGGTGTAGACTTCGTTAAGACAAAGGAAGTGAAGTCTCTCCCTACGAGTGAGTCTAGTGAGAGGGAGCTCTGTGATACCCTCTCCCCTGGTGTAGACTCTGTTGAGACTAAGGGTTTGTCTCATGCCCATTCAAGAGAGAAGACTCTCCGTGAGGATGGAATTAGTGAAGAGAAGCTGTGTGATACCTCCTGTGCTGTTTACGAGTCCGTACAAGAATCAGTGGGTGAGACTGAGGATTTGTCTCACGCCCATTCAAGAGAGACTCAGGAACGGAGGACAATATGGTATGACAAACGATCTCGTTCAAGAAGGTTTGAGGTGGGTGACGAGGTGTTGCTTCTACTACAGCAGCCAGGTCAACCCTTGGTTGTCCGTTCTCAGGGTTCCTACACCATAATCTGGAGTGTAGGAGGCTCAAATTACATTGTCTCTACCCCCGATAGGCGCAGAGGTCGGAGATTATGTCACGTCAACATGCCTAAGCCATATTTCAGTCGTAATCCTCCACCCTTGGAAAAGATGGTGCCAGTCTGCATCATCTTACGTCCAGCAGTAGCCATGTGTGACGAAGTCGACGACGTAGCTGCGAGTGAATCGAAGACTTGGGACCCGGGCGGAGGCGTGAGAGATCTGAAGTGTTGCTTGGATATAGTTGGGTACTATAGGATGTTCATTGTAAATTTTGCAACAGTCGTAACCCCTCTGACATTTATTGAAGAATGATATCAGATGTTTGGAATGAGCAGTGTGAGACAGTCTCTCTCTCTCTTAGTTAGGAACCCTACTTTTCAACTGTTTTATTTTGCAGGCTCCAACCAGATTAGCTGTGAATGCCGCCAGTGTTGTAAATGCTGGAAAGGTCCCCATGCAGGAGGACAAGAAAGAAGGTTGAGCCTAAACAGATAGCCCCACCATGAAGAGGGAACTTTTGTTTTGCTACTTGTATTGTAGCACTTTGTGTATGTGTTCTTCAGCAATCACTAGAAGTAACCTTTGATTTCCTATTTGTATTATAACACTATATTTGTGCCCTTCAGCCAATCAATTTAGAGTGTACTGACTACCAAACCTTTCAAAATGTTCACAAGTTATGGGAACTGAGTCAGAAATTAAATAGGTGGGCCTTGTTATATTATGTATAATTTTTACGTTACATTATTTTCAGCACATCTCATGTTAACAGATTGTGTTAGCTGATTGTTTATCCCGCTCTTAAGAAAATTCCTCCTCCAAGAATTTTCTCCTTTAAGGAGGGGGGTGTTACGGAACACGTGTGTTTGCGCTCACATGTCCGTGCATATAATGTGTGTGTGTGTGTGTCCTTGTGTATGGTGTTGTTATTTCTTATCAGGACGAGGATTAAGGCCTCCCTCTGAGACGTCCTTAGAGCTTCAGTTCACACCAAGCATTAGGCGTAATAATTTAATTTTGAAACCAGATGGTCATTTGTCCTTGAGCACCCCGACCCTTCTCCGAGGCGGGCGGGGGGGGGGGGGGTGTAAGTTGTCATCAGCTGCGGAATACTTCACCACCGTACTGGACATGTCATCCCTGTAGGCTTACAAGAGGGAGGGTGATCTACGCAGTTTTGAGCTACGCATTCTCCAACCAATCAGAATATTTCTGAGTCCCATAGCCAATCAAAATGTAAGGTTGTATAGCTAGCAGGGAACACTTGTCTTTACTGAAATATATACCCATGACACCCGCTGAGACGCTCTCTTTCTAGCCCAGCGAGGTAAGTGGTCCACCCCTGCTGTAAGTCCTGCTGTGTTGTAAGCCTGTAAGCCCTGCTGTGCTATAAGCCCGTTACCCGAGTGTTGTGCTATAAGCCCGTTATAATTATCAGTGTAATGTTATCGAAGAACTGCCTTAGAGGAAAGAGAACTCCTGGCTTGAAATCTTATCTGGAATGTTAAGTCATGTACAAATGTTATCTTATGTTCAATGTTAAACTCATTTTCAATGTTACCGTAATGTTTCATGCTTGATTTATGTGCCTATCTTTGTACACTTGAATTCTTTCATTATAAGTAGATTTAAGGTAATGCTGGTCTTTAATTCAATCCCATAACTTTATTATTGTGTTTTCCTGAGTTGTGCAACTTGACAAATCTATAACGTCCTTGCAAGACAAGGTCAGTAGTATTTGTAACAGATATGTTACTGGCGACCTGGCCTGAATAAGTATTGAGTTCGTAACAATATATATATATATATATATATATATATATATATATATATATATATATATATATATATATATATATATATATATATATATATATATATATATATATATATATATATATATATATTATATATAAAAGTGGATGGAGAGAAATGGGTGATTATTGGTGCCTATGCACCTGGTCATCAGAAGAAAGATCATGAGAGGCAAGTTTTTTGGGAGCATCTGAGTGAGTGTGTTAGCAGCTTTGATGCACAAGACTGGGTTATAGTGATGGGTGATTTGAATGCAAAGGTGAGTAATGTGGCACTTGTGGGTATAAATGATGTACATGGGGTGTTCATTGTTGTAAATGGAAATGGTGAAGAGCTTGTATTTTTGTGTGCTTTAAAAAAGGGGTAGTAATTGGTAATAACTGGTTGAAAAGAGAGATAAACCAAAGTATACGTATGTTAATAGGACAGATGGCCAAAGAGCGTTACTGGATTCCGTGTTAGTCGATAGACGCGTGAAAGAGAGTCTTTTGAATGTTAATGTGCTGAGAACGGCAATTGGAGGGATGTCTGATCATTATGTTGTGGAGGCGAAGGTGAAGATTTGTAGTGGTTTTCAGAAAATAGTAGAGAATGTTGGAGTGAAGAGAGTGGTGAGAGTAAACGAGCTTAGAACGGAGAACTGTGTGAAGAAGTACCTGTAGAGATTGATTGAAGAATTGCAAAGGGTGAGAGCAAATGACGTAACAGGAGTGGGATAGGAATGGGTAGTATTTAGGGAAGCAGTGATGGCTTGCGCACAGGATGGGCAGATTAGAAAGGGTAGTGAGTTGTGTGATGAAGTAAGATTGTTAGTGAAATAGGAGAGAGAGGCGTTTGGTCGATTTTTGCAGGGAAATTGTACAAATGATTGGGAGATGTATAAAAGAAAGCGGAGGGAGGTCAAGAGAAAGGTGCAAGAAGTGAAAAAGTGGGCAAATGAGAGTTTGGGTGAGAGATCACTAAATTCTAAGGAGAATAAAAATGTTTTGGAAGGAGATAAATAAAATGCGTCAGACAAGAGAACAAATAGGAACATCGGTGAAGGGGGCAAATGAGGAGGTAATAACAAGTATTGTTGAAGTGAGAAGGAGATGGATTGCGTATTTTGAAGGTTTGTTAAATGTGTTTGATGATAGAGTGGCAGATATAGGGTGTTTTGGTCGAGGTGGTTTGCGAAGTGAGAGGGTCAGGGGGAATGGTTTGGTAAACAGAGAAGAGGTAGTGAAAGCTTTTTGGAAGATGAAAGCCGGCAAGGTGGCGGGTTTGGATATCATTGCAGTGAAATTTATGAAAAAAGGGGTGACTATGATGTTGATTGATTGGTAATGATATTCAATAGATGTATGTTTCATGGTGAACTGCCTGAGGATTGGCGGAATGCATGCATACTGCCATTGTACAAAGGCAAAGGGGATAAGAGTGAGTGTTCAAATCACAGAGGGATACGGTTGTTGAGTATTCTTGGGAAATTATATGGGATGGTATTGACTGAGAGGGTAAAGGCATGTTGGGGAAGAGCATTGTGGTTTCAGAAGCGGTAGAGGATGTGTGAATCAGGTGTTTGCTTTAAAGAATGTATATGAGAAATAATTAGAAAAACAGATGGATTTGTATGTAGCAATTATGGATCTGGAGAAGGCATGTGATAGAGTTGATAAAGATACTTTGTGAAAGGCATTAAGAGTATACGGTGTGAGAGGTAAGGTGTTAGAGGCAGTGAAAAGTTTTTACAAGGGATGTAAGGCATGTGTACGAGTAGGAAGTGAGGAAAGTGATTGATTCTCAGAGAATGTCGGTTTGGGGTAGAGGTGCATGATGTCTCCATGGTTGTTTAATTTGTTTATGGATGGGGTAGTTAGGGAGGTGCATGCATACTGCCATTGTACAAAGGCAAAGGGGATAAGTGTGAGTGTTCAAATCACAGAGGCATACGTTTGTTGAGTATTCTTGGGAAATTATATGAGATGGTATTGACTGAGAGGGTAAAGGCATGTTGGGGAGGAGCAGTATGGTTTCAGAAGCGGTAGAGGATGTGTGGATCAGGTGTTTGCTTTAAAGAATGTATGTGAGAAATAATTAGAAAAACAGATGGATTTGTATGTAGCAATTATGGATCTGGAGAAGGCATATGATAGAGTTGATAGAGATGCTTTGTGAAAGGCATTAAGAGTATACGGTGTGAAAGGTAAGGTGTTAGAAGCAGTGAAAAGTTTTTACAAGGGATATAAGGCATGTGTACGAGTAGGAAGAGAGGAAAGCGATTGGTTCTCAGCGAATGTCGGTTTACGGTAGGGGTGCATGATGTCTCCATGGTTGTTTAATTTGTTTATGGATGGGGTAGTTAGGGAGGTGAATGCAAGAAATTTTGGAGATAGAGAGAGGAGCAAATATGCAGTTTGTTCTGAATGAGAGTTCTTGGAAAGTGAGTCAGTCGTTGTTCGCTGATGATACAGTGCTGGTGGTTGATTCGGGGTGAGTAACTGCAGAAGTTGCTGACTTAGTTTGGTAAAGTGTGTGAAAGAAGCAAGTTGAGAGTAAATGTGAATAAGATCAAGGTTATCAGGTTCAGTAAGGTTGAGGGCAAGTTACCTGTGAGGTAAGTTTGAATGGATAAAAACTGGAGGAAGTGAAGACGTTTTTGATACCTGGGAGTGGACTTAGCAGCGGATGGAGCCATGGAAGCGGAAGTGAGACACGGGATGGGGGAGGTGGTAATGGTTCTGAGACTATTGAAGAATGTGTGGAAGACGAGAACGTTCTTTCGGAGAGCAAAAATGAGTATGTTGTAAGGGATAGTAGTTCTAACAATGTCATATGCTTGCCGACATTGGTCGACATGCTGTCAATGGATCGAACCAGGTCATGTGAAGCGTCTGGGGTAAACCATGGAAAGGTCTGTGGCGCCTGGATGTGGATAGGGAGCTGTGGTTTTGGTGCATTACACACGACAGCTAGAGACTGAGTGTGAACGAATGTGGCCTTTTTTGTCTGTTCCTGCCGCTACCTCGCTGAAAAGGGGTAGTGATGCTCTTTCATGTGTGGCGGGGTGGCGACGAGAATGGATGAAGGCAGCAAGTAGAGTATATACATGTGTACATATGTATATGTCTTTGTATGTATATGTATGTATACGTTGAAATGTATATGTATACGTATGTGCGTGCGTGGGCGTTTGTGTATATACATGTTTATGTGGATGGGTGGGCTTTTCTTCGTCTGTTTCCTCGTGCTACCTCGCTAACGCGGGAGATGGCGTTTAAGTATAATAGAAATAATATTAAGTATAATATAAATAATATTAGAAAATAGGAATATTAGAATAATACCTCGTATTCAGAGTTATTAATCTTTTTTTTTATTTTTCTTAATTTCATCGGTCATTCCACCATTAGGTGGGTGTTCAAACACCAGTTGCCCAAGATTTTCTGTTTTATTTCATTCAAGCTTTCGCCTTTATAGAGGCATTATCAGGAATCTACAATAGAGAAAGTTACATAGATTGGATATGAAATGTAAAATATATGCAACATCTTTTCTGAAAAGACAAATTCGGAAAACTACAGATTATAGAACACAAAATGTGAGTGAAAACAGTATAAGCGATACAAATTAACAATCGCATGACTGTTAGTATGAGCTGTAACCTAAACACAAAATATGGATACATAAATATAGAAAAACTTACAGTAGGGGAAACATAGAAGAATTGTCTGAGACAAGGCAGGAATATAGACAGTCCTTGACAAGATGCACTGAGTTTGGTCTAGCGAGAGCATTATTGCCCGGGTGTGGAGCTAAGGTTAGGTCGGGATCGTCTGAGTCTCTCTCATTTTCGTTACCCCAAGACCGGGTGGGTCATTGACCTGTTCCCCCTGTCCTGAAATAGTGGACTCGGTAGCTTGTGGCGAGTCAGTGATATATTCCCCCCGGTTCAAAACGGCGTTAGGGCTGTGACCTATTGGCGCGGCATTAAAGAGCTTTATGGCGGTTATGTTTGTCTCGATGATAATGACAGGTGATTTCCCTCTAATGGGAATGGCTTCTAGTATCTGTAGTCTCCTCTGATCACTGCAACTAGTAATGATCCTGGTGTTGTTATTCACTGTAATCTCCCTCGTTAGTCTCTTTCCATGATTTCGTTAATGATGTTATATTTCACTTTCTGGTACGTGGAGCGAGAGGCGGCGGTTCAAGTGTAGGTCTTATGTCCGATGAAGCTTATGTGGTGGGGTTGACAGTCCCCAGTATTGCATCGGTACTCATATACCACATCGGTAGGACTCAAACATCCAGAGCGACCTAACATATTGTTCATTTATGAGCGAACATGTTTTTGGATTGTTGTGGTATATTATCAGAATAATATCCTAGGCTTCATCAATCGCCTCGCAATTTCTGGCCACAATATCTCATAATCTCCCCGTCCTTTCGATATGCTGTAGTAAATGTGTTCCTGTACTAAACTTTGATGCTGTCACCTTGATGTGTCTGTTTGCCACAAAATGCCTCTCTAGCATGTTCTTCACAATGGTATCAAATTCAGTATTTGAGTATCTTTCGTTAATTAACATTTGCCGGACATGTCGGGGTTCTCTGTGTAGGAGTTGCCAGGTTGAGCACACCTTGATCGCGCTCCTCACTTTTGCAGATTTCTTTTATATCATCATTGTATACCACGAAAGTAAAGCAGATGATGTTATCTCTATATACTTTCAAAAAGCTTTTGATAAGATTCCGTATTAAGTATTAAGAGCAAAAATTTGAGGGAATATGCAATGGCGATTAATTTTCAATCTATTTTATTGGTTCTGTTAAATTTCAAAGTAAGAAAAACTCTTTGAAATCGGTACATAAATAACGGTCATGCCACTTGAAGAGATTCTAGCTTTACCTGTCTGAAAAATCCAATCAACCGAAAACGAGGCTCGCCAGGCTGGCTTCCCTACATGCACAATAATGGTGGTCGATATGGCGAGAAGACATAGCAACTCGAGCTCCACCGAAGATCTAGAAATATACATGTACGATGGCTCATCGATTTTTGAGGATCCTTACAAAGGAGATGTCCAGCTAGGGACCCAACCATACCTTTTTGAGCTGGAAGCTGATCTGATGAAGAATCCAACACGTAAGTAGCCCCATGCCCGAAGGAAACGCAGGACTTTTTGGGAATAACGATTAATAAGAAATATATTTGTTACAAGGAATATATTAAGTTTTATTCTCGAATTATGAACATTTAGATTTACATATCGTCAATATTTAGAAGAATATACATTTTCATATATCGCTCCTTACGTTGAATTTGATACAGGTTGGGCACAATAGCCGAATGACCTATATCTTTACATGTACAAAGGCAATTATATTCAAAATGACCTGCAATACACTTCCAATCAGAGCATTCCCTCCACACTATATGTGTGTGTACAGACACAATACTTTAGCTTGACAATATCCCCTCCGTAAAAACTTGCATTACTACTGTGGAATAGGATTTCATAATTTTTTGACAGTTACCATCATTATACTTACAGGTATTTCTGTGGTCACTCTCCCCCAGTGACGACAATTACCGAGTCAATTTACTCCTTTGAAATCCCACAGGTTATGGCTGTGCTTGAGGAGGACCCAGAAAAACAATGTATTATTGAGTCTCCCTCTTGATGATGCCCGCCTTGGCTTCTTTGGAGTGCTGCTTACGGGAGTTGGACTGTCACTGACCCGCTTACTGGGATATCCTGGGGTCGTCCGAGATGGGTCCTTACTCTGGAGAGTTGGTACTGCATCACGCTTCAAGTCCTTTCTTTTTACTGAAACTCCCATAGACTCGAGGATCCGGTACTTGGCTGGGTAGGCATCTTCGGTGAAATGCATCGAACACAACACAGAGTACTTTGAAGGGCCACTACAGTCTCGGCGGGAATTCTGGACGAAATGTATCCACTGTGGCAACACTGCTGGCTAATCAAACGGGAAATAGTGTAAACTGACGCCATCTGCCTTCATCATGCTGCATCCACCCGCAGCACATCATCTTCCCTCTCTGTAATCCGCAGCAGGAGTGTCGTGGGCCATCGTCAACACTGCTAACGTGATTTATTTCAAAGATTAACAATAAATCACTATTCTAAAACTACAGCAACGAAATTAAGCTCGCTGCAAAACTATTAACTATAAAATCCACACGAAAGGACACTAAGAATATAGAAAAAAAAAAAACACACAGCGCAGCAAGGTTCTCGTGCAATTTCCTTTTGAATCAAAGTAGCGGTGTTGATGTAGTGACGTCACAGCGAGGGTGCCAGAAAAACCGTTCAGGTGTGACACAGAACTTTACCACAATAACTCCGCTGTAGTTGAACCAATTTCGATGAAACTTTCGGAACAAGCATATTTCTCTTAGTACATTTAATTACTGAATTATCAAAATGCGTTGTATATACGCCTTAAGTCACATGGCAGTTATGCGGTTGTACTTTAGAGGATAGAAAATTGGTTAACTGGCTGTAAACAAAGATTAGTGATTGATGGTCATGCCTCAGAATGATTAGAAATAACAAGTGGAGTGCCACAAGCATCGGTCTTGAGGCCGGTTCTCTTCTTCATATATATTACTGATATTGATAATGGGCTGCATTGCAAGATATCAAAATTCCCTAATGACGCAAAGCTGGGGAAATGAATTTAGAAATAGACTTGAACGTTTGCAGCATCAATCTGACATAGACATATTGATGAACTGGGCCCATAAGCGGCAAATAAATTCTAACACAAGTGGAAAATTTTACATGTTGCTCGTATAAATGAAAAGGCAAGTTACAGTATGAATTCTGCTGAACTACAAAAGGTAAAGGAGGAGAAAGACTTGAGTGTTATAATGTGTGGTGACATAATATCAGGTAAACAATGCCCAGCAGTGAAAAGAGCGAACAAAACACTTTGTTTCATAAGCAGAGCTTTCGAATCTTTAAGCCCGGGAAAATCATCCTTACACATTACAATTCATTGAATATTGTGTTCAATTTTGGTCAACCATCCTAAAGTGAAAAAAAGAAACATGGGACATGGATTGAATATAGAGAGTACAGCGCCGATCTAACAAGATGATTTCTGGATTAAACGATATAAGTTTAAACCTTTTTGCATTATGGTTAGACAGCTTTTCTGTGATTTATAACAAAGTTCATAGATCTGACACAATGGAACATTGTTTGAAACAGATTAACAGAGTACTACACCAGTATAACAGCACTTGGGACAAAGTTTCAAATAGTCGGACAAATGACATTCCTAATGATAATGCCACACAATAAACGCGTAAATACTGCAGATATTTCAACAATGAATACCATTAGTACGACAATATAGGATATGGAATCTCACAGTAAAACATGAATCTTGATCTTTGAACACGTATATCCTCGGTCCATAGACGGTACCCTCAGTTACCATATGCTAAAAGATGGTTGCTACCGCAAAGTACACTATGTAATGAAAGGTACATAGTCTGATGTCCATATAGATATGGTATGTATATAAACTGTACACCCACAAAGGGTACAGGTAGTACCATTTGTCTATAGAGATACCCTGTACCTGTCCCCGACACTGGCACACAGCCATGATAATGATGCGCTGACATCGTTACTACCGGACACGTTTACATAGTATGGACCATGTTCACCGTCAGAATAGTATACGTGTACCCTCCCTCGTGGTACTACACACTGTATGACTCGTCACAATAACTGTATATCAGAGGAGGATAAGAGAAGGATAATCACAAGATGTGAGGCGAACGAGGATTTCCTCATCAGCGCAGCTGACCTGGGTATTAAGAAAATAACCGCTTATGGCATCGTACGAAATTCCAAGACAGCCGTGAAGGCAGACTCCACAAGACTGATGGCGAATACCTGGACTTCCTGGTAATGATGAGTGAGGACGTCCCGACAACAAGCTTAAAGGAACTTTACCAGGCACTGTGAGACACCTTCCTCACAAAGTAGCGAGTATGTAACATCACATACAATGGAAAGAACATTTGATTGTGTTTTGATAACCGTCAAGGAATGTGTAAATACATATTCCACATCCACAAGACCGGAATTCACGCGCAGTGAAAGATGCTCGAGTGCAGTGCGCTCATCAAGCAAGCAAGCAATGGTGATGATAGAAAAGTCCCATCCAAGGAGGGGTGGGAAAACAGAGAGGGGAAAGAGCAAGAATTGTTAGAGGAAGTGAATCTTAGAGGGAGGAAAAGAGCCAGGGCTTAACCCAGCTGGCATTGGAAAAAAATGTTAAGAAGGGCGGAGATGATGAGTGGGGCAGGGTTTTATTTTAGTTATTTATTTATTTATCTTTTTTATCACTTTATCTTATTCTATCTTATTCTATTTTTTTTTATAAGGGATATGGGAGGAGATGGATCGTATCTCTGGTCGATGGACACTGATTTTACCAAGGCGTTCCCCGCACGGACTTAGCAGCAAGATCTATAGTGGTTTTTAGTTTTTAATATATTGGCACTGGATGTTGTCCAGGTTGTATATTGAACATGTTACCTGGGTGGTCTATTCCCAGGAGATTGTTGAAGTAATCAATCCAGTGAGTTTGATGTATTTGAAATCGCTCTACTTGTCTTTCAAACAATTTCCTCCAGTAGATGTTTAGAGGAGGGATTCGTGCTCTCTCGTGAAGTTCTGTGTTCCTGATGAACTCGTGCCATTTGATGTTAAAAACCCAACGTAGAGCTTTGTTCTGAATGATTTGGAGTGCACGGATGTTGGATTTGGCTCCGAGTTTGAGAACTGAAGGGGCATAAGTGATAAGTAGTCGTATTAATGCTTTGTAGAGGTGCAATTTGGTTTTGAATTGCGCCTCTCTGAATCTATACAATTTTGCGAGCTCCGCTCTTGCAATAGCCGCTCTAGACTGTATATGTTGGTTCATTCTCAGGTATACATCATAGTTTAGGCCCAGGACAATGTTGGTGTTTGAGGTGGGGATGGGTAACTGTCGGTGTATACGGGAGTGTAGGTAGACATTAGTTATGTTGTATCTCTGACGTACATTAAAGTAGGATATGTTGGATTTTGCAGGATTTGTTTTAATCCTCCATTTTAACTCCCAGAGCGAAACGTGGTCAATTTCCTGTTGGGTTCTATTGATTAAGTGTGTGAGGGTTCTGGCTCTGATTAGCTGTGTGACATCATCTGCATATTGGAGAGTGATGGAGTCCAGGTGTATAGGATTGGGAAGATCATTTGAGTAGAGTGTGTAAAGAGTGGGGGCCAGCACGGAGCCTTGGGGTACACCGGCATTAAGGAAGAAGTAGTTTGAGTAAGTGTTTCTGTATTTGATTCGGGTTTTCCTGTTGCTAAGATAGTTAGAGAGAAGTTTAATGGTGGGTCGCGGGAGTTGGAATTGGGTGCTTAGTTTATACCTCAATCCATCGTGCCACAAGGTGTCAAAGGCTTTTTCAACATCTTTTGTGATTAGTGCGGTCATTTTGTGTGTCCGCGTGTTGTTTCTTATGTAGTTCGTAATGATGTTGAGCTCATCTTGTGTGGAGCGATGTTGATGAAAGCCAAACTGTTTGTGTGAGAGTAGGTTGTTGTTTGTAAGGTGTTGTCTAAGTCTGTTGTTTATGATTCTTTCAAATGTCTTCCCGATGGACTCAAGTAGGCTGATGGGTCTGTAGTTCATGAGGTCTCTGTTGGATTTGTTGGGTTTTGGTATCATTGTGGTTGTTGCAGTTTTGAAAGCCGCGGGAAAATAGCCAGAGGCTAGTGCCGCGTTGAAGAGGAGGGTGATGGCTCTAATAGTGTTGTCAGGGAGATGTGTAAGTAGCTGGTAACCAATGCCTTAGTTACCTGGTGCTACTTTGGGCGATTTTAGGAGGAGGAATTTGACCTCGCTCGATCTTATGGGAGTTGTGAGAAGGTGGTAGTGTGAAAGCGATTGCAGGTGTATGATCTGTTCTGGGTAGAAGTGACTGGGTCTGTTTTGTTTGTGTTGTGTGACAATTTGAGTGTTTTCGTACGCCAGAGGGTGAGGGGGGTGGGGGTGAAAGAAACCTTCCCAGTGTTTTCGAAAAATGTTGGTGATGATTTATGGGTTATGGTGTAGAGTGTTGTTGTCGTTTAGCCCATTAAAGTCTGTTTTCGGTATTCCTTTGAGTTTTTGGATTCTGTTCCAAAACTCTTGAGGCGATTTGATCCGGTGTAGTTCTGTTCTGGGTATCACCACAACCTTCCAGAAGGTTGTGGTGATAAGAGATTTCCAGCGTCTATTGTGGTCTTCTAGAAGGATGTTGAGTGTGTGGTTTCGTAGGGATGTGAGGTCCCACCGTACTAGGCCCTATCGACGTCTGTTTTGCTCAAAGCGTCGACGGTAGCACGAGAGGAGTCTTGTTGTTTTGGGAGAGGGAAAGGAGTATCTTGATGTAAATGAAGATTTTGGGATAAAAATGTTAGCTGCTTGTACGATTGTTCCATGTATATGTTCTATTTTTGTGTCTATTAGTGTTATTGGGTGATTTTCGTAGTTTGTGGTGTAAGTGCAGTTGGAGAGAGTGTCTTTGAAACTCTCCCAGTCTGCTCTTTTGTAGTGGTAGTGTGAGGGTGATGGGACGAGGATAGGGTTAGACGAGAGATGAAGAAAGATAGGGATGTGGTCGGAACCACACAGGTCTTCCTTTTCCTCTTAGGCCAGTGAATACTGTGTGGAAGTAAGGTCCTAGGAAGGTAAGACATTTGTAAGAGCATAAAGCGAATAAGTCATCACCATGAGAATTGTTTCTGTTGTGGTGGAAGGTTCTGTGTTGGGTGTTGAGGTCAGCTAGAAGGTAGACTGGGATATGTGTGTGATAGAATACTGTGTAGAGATCATGGAGTAGAATGGTAGTGTTGGGTAGAGAGTATGTGGTGCAGAAGATAATTTAGTCATGTATTATCTTAACTGCTAGAAAGTGTTCGTATTGTCATGAGGTGGCGAGGTATTCGTGTTCGATGGTGTTGCGTGTAAGGATGGCGACTCCCTCGTGTCGACTGTCTGGAGACTGTCGTGATGTATACTCGTATTGTCTGATCTTATACCCGTTGGTGATACATGTGCTGTTAAGTATCACTACATCGGGTCTCTTCTCTTTGAGAAGTGTGGCAATCAGATAACGGCTACTGTGATAGCTACGCACGTTAAACTGCAAGATCTTAAGCATTTACGATTTTTTTGTCGGTCTTCTGCATCTAGAGTCGATGATGGCCGCTGACCCACCGTTGGGGTATTTAAATTGTACCATGTTTCTAGTCTTGGGTCGGGGCTTATCTGGTGAGGGGAGAGGAGAGGGGAGAGGAGAGGGAAGAGGGGAGAGGAGAGGGTGAACGTCAACTATTTGAATGTCGGGTTTGACCGGAGGAGGGTTGTCAGGTGTGTCGGCAAGGTCAGGTTCTGGGGCTCCTCTGGGAGGGTTAGGCGCAGGAAGGGAGGAGATGGGTGGAGGGGGGAGATTGGTGTGTGGAGGTTCAGGGGGGACTGTCGTGGTGGTGGGAGTTGAGACGGTGGGGGTGGGAGAGGAATCGGTATTTGGAGAGACAGTAGGATTGTTGGTGTTGGGTTGGGGGGTTGTGGATGGAGTTGTGTTAGAGGGTGCGGAGGGGGTATTGGAAGTTGGGAGGTTGACAGGTTGAGTTGTTGGGGGAGAGTTGGGAGCGTTGCTGGGGGTCTCTTGGGATACGTTTTCGTTAGGGGTCAGGGTGGCTGACGAGACAGGGGTCGGAGAGGGATGGTTGGTGGCAGGGGAGCTGAGGAGTTCAGGTGGTGTTCGTACATTTGGTAGGTTGTTGTGAGCAAGCAGCAAATCGAAAATTCTAATGAACTCCGATTTATCTTCCCCGCTCAGGAACAGCGCTTTAAGGTAGCACGCATGCATCCTACCTTGTAGGGTGAAGAGATCTGAGGAATTAGTAGGGATAGTTGGGATAGGAGAAGCTTGGGTGGCAGGGGGAGGAGCAGCAGCAGCAACTGTTGCGTAGAGGTGAGGGTTTGTGGAAGGAGGTGAGTTGGATTTTTGTGCCTGACGCACTGCGCGGCGTTGCTCCTCTTACGTGGGCACAGCACAGATACATCAACGTGACTACCTTTACAGTTGACGCACTTCGCTGCCTGAACCCCGCACTCACGAAAACCATGACCAGTTTCCACGCATTGACTACAGGTTTGGTGGGGTTCTTTACAGTTCTTTGTTTCATGTCCGAATTGCAAACATTTGTAGCATTGCTGAAAGTCGATGTATTCATCTTTTTTCAGGGATTTAGCGGGCATAGAGATCATAGGGAACAGGATTCCTCGGGAGAGCAGGCGGTCGGCCTCGGTCGGGTTTGAACATTGAACTTTTATTGATCTAGAGTTGGTAGGTTTATAAACGCTGATGACGTTGACGTCATTTTTCTCACCAATGATGGCTTCAACAATTTCCGTTGGGTTGGGGGACAAGATAAATGCATCGACATTGTAGGCAATAACAGTACATCTAGCTTGAAGGGGGCAGCGATCGTGAACGATTTGGTAGTTATTTTTTGCAAGTTCGTCGAGGAGAGGCTTGGATAGGATTGTATCTAAATCACTATCCTTGCCCAAGCAAATCTTAAATTGATATTCATTCGTTTATTACATTATAATTTATTTCATTTTGCTTTGTCGCTGTCTCCCGCGTTAGCGAGGTAGCGCAAGGAAACAGACGAAAGTATGGCCAAACCCACCCACATACACTTGTATATACATACACGTCCACACACGCAAATATACATACCTATATATCTCAATGTACACATATATATACACACACAGACATATATATATATACACATGTACACTTTATCTATTCCCATCGCCACCCCGCCACACATGGAATAACAACCCCTTCCCCCCTCATGTGTGCGAGGTAGCGCTAGGAAAAGACTCACTCTCACACTCAGTCTCTAGCTGTCATGTAATAATGCACCGAAAACCACAACCCCCTTTCCACATCCAGGCCCCACAGAACTTTCCATGGTCTCCCCCAGACGCTTCACATGCCCTGGTTCAATCCATTGACAGCACGTCGACCCTGGTATACCACATCGTTCCAATTCACTCTATTCCTTGCCCTCCTTTCACCCTCCTGCATGTCCAGGCCTCGATCACTCAGAATCTTTTTCACTCCATCTTTCCACCTCCAATTTGGTCTCTCACTTCTCCTCGTTCCCTCCACATCTGTCACATATATCCTCTTGGTCAATCTTTCCTCACTCATTCTCTCCATGTGACCAAACCATTTCAAAACACCCTCTTCTGCTCCCTCAACCACACTCTTTTTATTTCCACACATCCTTCTTACCCTTACATTACTTACTCGATCAAACCACCTCACACCACATATTGTCCTCAAACATCTCATTTCCAGCACATCCACCCTCCTGCGCACAACTCTATCCATAGCCCACGCCTCGCAAACATACAACATTGTTGGAACCACTATTCCTTCAAACATACCCATTTTTGCTTTCCGAGATAATGTTCTCGACTTCCAAACATTCATCAAGGCTCCCAGAATTTTCACCTCCTCCCCCACCCTATGATTCACTTCCGCTTCCATGGTTCCATCCGCTGCCAGATCCACTCCCAGATATCTAAAACACTTTACTTCCTCCAGTTTTTCTCCATTCAAACTTACCTCCCAATTGACTTGACCCTCAACCCTACTGTACCTAATAACCTTGCTCTTATTCACATTTACTCTTAACTTTCTTCTTTCACACACTTTACCAAACTCAGTCACCAGCTTCTGCAGTTTCTCACATGAATCAGCCACCAGCGCTGTATCATCAGCGAATAACAACTGACTCACTCCCCAAGCTCTCTCATCCACAACAGGCTGCATACTTGCCTCTCTTTCCAAAACTCTTGCATTCACCTCCCTAATAACCCCATCCATAAACAAATTAAACAACCATGGAGACATCACACACACCTTCCGCAAACCTACATTCACTGAGAACCAATCACTTTCCTCTCTTCCTACACGTACACATGCCTTACATCCTCGATAAAAACTTTTCACTGCTTCTAACAACTTCCTCCCACACCATATATTCTTAATACCTTCCACAGAGCATCTCTATCAACTCTCTCATATGCTTTCTCCAGATCCATAAATGCTACATACAAATCCATTTGCTTTTCTAAATATTCCTCACATACATTCTTCAAAGCAAACACCTGAATCACACATCCTCTACCATTCGCAGGGAATTGAATTACCCTAGTGGGACGGATCTGAGTGGTGTTAAAAACGATGGACAGCAGTTCGAACGTGGAAGGAAGGGGGGGGGGGGGACAATCAGTTTTTAGAAATTTAAGTCGTATGTCAGGCGGCATGTTGGTGGCATCAGTGTCCTAGTGCTTGAAAACGTGGGTATGGGACGCTCGGCGGTCCAGGGTAGGGAGAGGTAAGAAAGGGTGTGAGGGTCTCCACCCCGCTAGGTGAGAACAGGTCCACTCCAGCCTCCACTCCTCAGGAAAATGAGTTTTCCAGAATCGGGTGGGGAAGCTGGGTAGAGATTACTCAAGCCAAACGGTCGTGAGATGGACGATGGATGATTAAAAAGAAAATTCAATAAAATTGGATGAGAAAGATGGACTCTAGGCAACGCGGGGGTGTAGGGAGCGGCGAGGGTGGTGGTGAGGGATCAGCCTGCCGGCGTCAGGTCACCGGTCGGGTCACCGTAACTGTCTCCCATGGGAAGGACCAACGTGGGGGCCAATGTTACAATCCGCTTCTTTCTTCGGTTTTCTCTCTTCTGTCTTCTCTCTTCTGTGTTCTATCTTCTTTCCTCTGTCTTCTCTCTTCTTTCTTCTGTCTTTTCTCTTCTCTCTTCTGTCTTCTCTCTTCTTTCCTCTATCTTCTCTCTTCTTTCTTCTGTCTTCTCTCTTCTTTCTTTTGTCTTCTCTCTTCCTTCTGTCTTCTATCTTCTTACTTCTGTCTTCTCTCTTCTTTCTTCTGTCTTCTCTCTTCTTTCTTCTGTCTTCTCTCTTCTTTCTTCTGTCTTCTCTCTTCTTTCTTCTGTCTTCTCTCTTCTTTCTTCTGTCTTCTCTCTTCTTTCTTCTGTCTTCTCTCTTCTTTCTTCTGTCTTCTCTCTTCTTTCTTCTGTCTTCTCTCTTCTTTCTTCTGTCTTCTCTCTTCTTTCTTCTGTCTTCTCTCTTCTTTCTTCTGTCTTCTCTCTTCTTTCTTCTGTCTTCTCTCTTCTTACGGCCTGGCGGTTAATCCTCCTTAAACCACGTGGTCACCACGTGGCCGAGACAGGAGCGGCAATGAAGGCTATGAAGGAGGCTTTAACTGTATGGGACTAACGTAGTTTGTGACGAGGAAACGGCTAATACCAGTATGTACTGTGCATATACGGTAATGGGATGCATACGTGATGCTATAACGATAAACAGGTATAAATAACAATACTGTATGTTAGTTATCTATATTTTCCTCGGTTTGTTTTGTATTAAACACTCGTATGTACAAGTGTTTAGGACGAAGTACATGTACCATATTTACGTTGTACAGGTTACATGGGACGTGTAGAGGTACCAGTACACCTGCACGTGGAATGAGTAGGGTATATGTATGTTGTGTTGAGAGGTTACCCATTATTACCTTACCATATTTCCTGCACTGTACTTTCATACTGTAGCCAACAGTAATGCATAATCATGGTAACATATGAATATAGCTTATCCATTCATAATACCTGTAATCACAATGTCATCTTTATATGTATGGAATGCAATTGATTGTATACATGACAATTGTTGATATATTGTTTGATTGTCTTTGTTGTTTTATGTCTACGCATTTTGTGGATTTGTTGTTAATTCTGCACATATGTCAAACTGTTTCGTGAGAATGACAGACTAAAATGATAAGATGGTATAGTGCACGACTCTTTATAATGATACGATGGTACAGTGCACGACTCTTTATAATGATACAATGGTACAGTGCACGACTCTTTATAATGATACGATGGTACAGTGCACGACTCTTTATGATGATACAATGGTACAGTGCACGACTCTTTATAATGATACGATGGTACAGTGCACGACTCTTTATAATGATACAATGGTACAGTGCACGACTCTTTATAATGATACGATGGTACAGTGCACGACTCTTTATGATGATACAATGGTACAGTGCACGACTCTTTATAATGATACGATGGTACAGTGCACGACTCTTTATAATGATACTCTTTCATATTAATGATGACCACTCGTTCTCCATTCATTTTTCTGTCTATCAAGAATAGAAAAAGTTGTATTGCAATGCCACCACATGAATCTATTAGTTATTATTATCATTATCATCTTAACCAATCTTATATTCAATACATTTGCAGACTCACACACAAAAATTAAGGCCAAATCTACAAAGGTGAAATAACTGTCCCATCGACAAAGCCATGTAGACTAATCCTTATTACTGATGAGACTCATTGTGTGATGATAAATGGTAACTTGTTTGATGGTTTATTTAATATCAATGTACAAATACACACCAAAAATATGTTCATGAAACATCAAAAAAGGTAATATGATAGAAAATAGACCAATCTAGCGAATCTTGGCCTGCCTTGATCACTAATATCGTTACTGTTAAGTAATGATCCATGATGACTGATTTTGGATTATACGTGAATTATACATGAATGTATGGAGTAGAGTACTCATGTTAGCACCTTTTATCCGGCGTCAATCCTCAGAAACATCACTCATCAGTTCACTTACCTTGCAAGTTTTCTACGCATTTTTTGTCGATGTATCAAGTGAAGTTCAATATGTCATTAAAAAGCTAACAATCGTCATCTCATCATCACATAATGGTATCATCATAATGTTATCATTTCATAATATTATCTTATCAAATAATAGAGGTGGGGCGAGTTCGACATTTGACAACATTTTATGTGGGTGTCCTTGAATGTTTGACTCTTGCAGTTGAATGAATCACAAAAATTGTTTCATCACCACTCAAGATAATTACATTATAGGTAATGATAAGGGAGGGTTCATAATGAAAGTTACCAAATTGATTTACAATGCAGCTTTGTGTGTATATATATATATATATATATATATATATATATATATATATATATATATATATATATATATATATATATATATATATATATATATATATATATATATATATATATATATATATATATATATATATATATATATATATATATATATATATATATATATATATATATATATATATATATATATATATATTTATATATAATGTTCTATGGAGGTTTGTATGTTCTATGAAGGTGCGCGATCATATGCACTCTATTCGTATATATATATATATATATATATATATATATATATATATATATATATATATATATATATATATATATATATATATATATATATATATATAATCCTCCCCTCTCGTTTTTTTTAATTTTCCAAAAGAAGGAACAGAGGGGGGCCAAGTGAGGATATTCCACAAAGGCCCAGTCCTCTGTTCTTAACGCTACCTCGCTAACGCGGGAAATGGCGAATAGTTTAAAAGAAAAGAAAAGAAAATATATATATATATATATATATATATATATATATATATATATATATATATATATATATACATATATATATATATATATATATATATATATATATATATATATATATATACATATATATATATATATATATATATATATATATATATATATATATATATATATATATATATATATATATATATATATATATATATATATATATATATATATATATATATATATATATATATATATATATATATATATATATAAGGGAGCAAATGGGAACTTCAGTAAAGGGCGCAAATGGGGAGGTGATAACAAGTAGTGGGGATGTGAGAAGGAGATGGAGTGAGTATTTTGAAGGTTTGTTGAATGTGTTTGATGATAGAGTGGCAGATATAGGGTGTTTTGGTCGAGGTGGTGTAAAAGTGAGAGGGTTAGGGAAAATGATTTGGTAAACAGAGAAGAGGTACTAAGAGCTTTGCGGAAGATGAAAGCCGGCAAGGCAGCAGGTTTGGATAGTATTGCAGTGGAATTTATTATAAAAGGGGTGACTGTATTATTGACTGGTTGTTAAGGTTATTTAATGTATGTACGACTCATGGTGAGGTGCCTGAGGATTGGCGGAATGCGTTCATAGTGCCATTGTACAAAGGCAAAGGGGATAAGAGTGAGTGCTCAAATTAGAGGTATAAGTTTGTTGAGTATTCCTGGTAAATTATATGGGAAGTTATTGATTGAGAGGGTGAAGGCATGTACAGCGCATCAGATTGGGGAAGAGCAGTGTGGTTTCAGAAGTGGTAGAGGATGTGTGGATCAGGTGTTTGCTTTGAAGAATGTATGTGAGAAATACTTAGAAAAGCAAATGGATTTGTATGTAGCATTTATGGATCTGGAGAAGGCTTATGATAGAGTTGATAGAGATGCTCTGTGGAAGGTATTAAGAATATATGGTGTGGGAGGCAAGTTCTTAGAAGCACTGAAAAGTTTTTATCGATGATGTAAGTCATGTGTACGTGTAGGAAGAGAGGTAAGTGATTGGTTCTCAGTGAATGTAGGTTTGCGGCAGGGGTGTGTGATGTCTCCATGGCTGTTTAATTTGTTTATGGATGGGGTTGTTAGGGAGGTAAATGCAAGAGTTTTGGAAAGAGGGGCAAGTATGAAGTCTGTTGTGGATGAGAGAGCTTGGGAAGTGAGTCGGTTGCTGTTCGCTGATGATACAGCGCTGGTGGCTGATTCATGTGAGAAACTGCAGAAGCTGGTGACTGAGTTTGGTAAAGCGTGTGAAAGAAGAAAATTAAGAGTAAATTTGAAAAAGACCAAGGTTATTAGGTACAGTAGGGTTGAGGGTCAAGTCAATTGGGAGGTAAGTTTGAATGGAGAAAAACTGGAAGAAGTAAAGTGTTTTAGATATCTGGGAGTGGATCTGGCAGCGGATGGAACCATGGAAGCGGAAGTGAATCATAGGGTGGGGGAGGGGGCGAAAATCTTGGGAGCCTTGAAGAATGTGTGGAAGTCGAGAACATTACCTCGGAAAGCAAAAATGAGTATGTTTGAAGGAATAGTGGTTCCAACAATGTTGTATGGTTGCGAGGCGTGGGCTTTGGATAGAGTTGTGCGCAGGAGGATGGATGTGCTGGAAATGAGATGTTTGAGGACAATATGTGGTGTGAGATGGTTTGATCGAGTAAGTAATGTAAGGGTAAGAGAGATATGTGGAAATAAAAGGAGCGTGGTTGAGAGAGTAGAAGAGGGTGTTTTGAAAGGGTTTGGGCACATGGATAGAATGAGTGAGGAAAGATTGACCAAGAGGATATATGTGTCGGAGGTGGAGGGAACGAGGAGAAGTGGGAGACCAAATTGGAGGTGGAAAGCTGGAGTGAAAAAGATTTTGAGTGATCGGGGCCTGAACATGCAGGAGGGTGAAAGGCTGGCAAGGAATAGAGTGAATTGGATCGATGTGGTATACCGGGGTTGACGTGCTGTCAGTGGATTGAATCAAGGCATATGAAGCGTCTGGGGTAAACCATGGAAAGTTGTGTGGGACCTGGATGTGGAAAGGGAGCTGTGGTTTCGGGCATTATTGCATGACAGCTAGACACTGAGTGTGAACGAATGGGGCCTTTGTTGTCTTTTCCTAGCGCTACCTCGCACACATGAGGGGGGGGGGGGATGGAATTCCAGGTGTGGCGAGGTGGCGATGGGAACAAATAAAGGCAGACAGTATGAATTGTGTGAATGGGTATATATGTATGTGTCTGTGTGTGTATATATATGTGTACATTGAGATCTATAGGTATGTATATTTGCGTGTGTGGTCGTGTATGTATATAAATGTGTATGGGGGTGGGTTGGGCCTTTTCTTTCGTCTGTTTCCTTGCGCTACCTCGTAAACGCGGGAGACAGCGACAAAGCAAAATGGAAATATAAATATATTTATATATATATATATATATATATTATTTTTTTCATTATACTTTGTCGCTGTCTCCCGCGTTTGCGAGGTAGCGCAAGGAAACAGACGAAAGAAATGGCCCCACCCCCCCCCCCATACACATGTATATACATACGTCCACACACGCAAATATACATACCTACACAGCTTTCCATGGTTTACCCCAGACGCTTCACATGCCTTGCTTCAATCCACTGACAGAACGTCAACCCCGGTATACCACATCGCTCCAATTCACTCTATTCCTTGCCAGCCTTTCACCCTCCTGCATGTTCAGGACCCGATCACACAAAATCTTTTTCACTCCATCTTTCCACCTCCAATTTGGTCTCCCTCTTCTCCTTGTTCCCTCCACCTCCGACACATATATCCTCTTGGTCAATCTTTCCTCACTCATTCTCTCCATGTGCCCAAACCATTTCAAAACACCCTCTTCTGCTCTCTCAGCCACGCTCTTTTTATTTCCACACATCTCTCTTACCCTTACGTTACTTACTCGATCAAACCATCTCACACCACATATTGTCCTCAAACATCTCATTTCCAGCACATCCAACCTCCTGCGCACCACTCTATCCATAGTCCACGCCTCGCAACCATACAACATCGTTGGAACAACTATTCCTTCAAACATACCCATTTTTGCTTTCCGAGATAATGCTCTCGACTTCCACACATTCTTCAAGGCTCCCAGAATTTTCGACCCCTCCCCCAACCTATGATCCACTTCCGCTTCCATGGTTCCAACCGCTGCCAGATCCACTCCCAGATATGTAAAACACTTCACATCCTCCAGTTTTTCTCCATTCAAACTCACCTCCCAATTGACTTGACCCTCAACCCAACTGTACCTAATAACCTTGCTCTTATTTACATTTACTCTTAACTTTCTTCTTTCACACACTTTACCAAACTCAGTCACCAGCTTCTGCAGTTTCTCGTATGAATCAGCCACCAGCGCTGTATCATCAGCGAACAACAACTGACTCACTTCCCAAGCTCTCTCATCCCCAACAGACTTCATACTTGCCCCTCTTTCCAAAACTCTTGCATTTACCTCCCTAACAACCCCATCCATAAACAAATTAAACAACCATGGAGACATCACACACCCCTGCCGCAAACCTACATTCAATGAGAACCAGTCACTTTCCTCTCTTCCTACACGTACACATGCCTTACATCATCGATAAAAACTTTTCACTGCTTCTAACAACTTGCCTCCCACACCATATATTCTTAATACCTTCCACAGAGCATCTCTATCAACTCTATCATATGCCTTCTCCAGATCCGTAAATGCTACATACAAATCCATTTGCTTTTCTAAGTATTTCTCACATACATTCTTCAAAGCAAACACCTGATCCACACATCCTCTACCACTTCTGAAACCACACTGCTCTTCCCCAATCTGATGCTCTGTACATGCCTTCACCCTCTCAATCAATACCCTCCTATATGATTTACCAGGAATACTCAACAAACTTATACATCTATAATTTGAGCACTCACTCTTATTCCCTTTGCCTTTGTACAATGGCACTATGCACGCATTCCGCCAATCCTCAGGCACCTCACCATGAGTCATACATACATTAAATAACCTTACCAACCAGTCAAATATACAGTCAACCCCTTTTTTATGGGTTTTCATAAAAGAAGAGTGAATGTTGGGGTGAAGAGGGTGGTGAGAGTAAGTGAGCTTGGGAAGGAGACTTGTGTGAGGAAGTACCAGGAGAGAATGAGTACAGAATGCAAAAAGGAGAGAACAATGGAAGTAAGGGGAGTGGGGGAGGAATGTGATGTATTTAGGGAATCAGTGATGGATTGCGCAAAAGATGCTTGTGGCATGAGAAGAGTGGGAGGTGGGTTGATTAGAAAGGGTAGTGAGTGGTGGGATGAAGAAGTAAGAGTATTAGTGAAAGAGAAGAGAGAGGCATTTGGACGATTTTTGCAAGGAAAAAATGCAATTGAGTGGGTGACGTATAAAAGAAAGAGACAGGAGGTCAAGAGAAAGGTGCAAGAGGTGAAAAAAGGGCAGATGAGAGTTGGGGTGAGAGAGTATCATTAAATTTTAGGGAGAATAAAAAGATGTTCTGGAAGGAGGTAAATAAAGTGCGTAAGACAAGGGAGCAAATGGGAACTTCAGTGAAGGGCGCAAATGGGGAGGTGATAACAAGTAGTGGTGATGTGAGAAGGAGATGGAGTAAGTATTTTGAAGGTTTGTTGAATGTGTTTGATGATAGAGTGTCAGATATAGGGTGTTTTGGTCGAGGTGGTGTGCAAAGTGAGAAGGTTAGGGAAAATGATTTGGTAAACAGAGAAGAGGTAGTAAAAGCTTTGCAGAAGATGAAAGCCGGCAAGGCAGCGGGTTTGGATGGTATTGCAGTGGAATTTATTAAATATATATATATATATTTATATATATATATATATATATATATATATATATATATATATATATATATATATATATATATATATATATCTATATATATATCTATAGATATATATATATATATATATATATATATATATATATATATATATATATATATATATATATATCTATATATATATCTATAGATATATATATATATATATATATATATATATATATATATATATATATATATATATATATATATATATATATATATATATATATACATATATATATATTTTTTTTTTTTTTTCATACTATTCGCCATTTCCCGCGATAGCGAGGTAGCGTTAAGAACAGAGGACTGGGCCTTTGAGGGAATACCCTCACCTGGCCCCCTTCTCTGTTCCTTCTTTTGAAAAAAAAAAAAAAAAAAAAAAAAAAAAAAAAAAAAAAAAAAAAACGAGAGGGGAGGATTTCCAGCCCCCCGCTCCCTTCCCTTTTAGTCGCCTTCTACGACACGCAGGGAATACGTGGGAAGTATTCTTTCTCCCCTATCCCCAGGGATATATATATATATATATATATATATATATATATATATATATATATATATATATATATATATATATATATATATATATATAAATATATATATATATATATATATTTTCTTTTTTTTTTTCCTTTGTCGCTGTCTCCCGCGTTTGCGAGGTAGCGCAAGGAAACAGACGAAAGAAATGGCCCAACCCACCCCCATACACATGTATATACATACGTCCACACACGCAAATATACATACCTACACAGCTTTCCATGGTTTACCCCAGACGCTTCACATGCCCTGATTCAATCCACTGACAGCACGTCAACCCCGGTATACCACATCGATCATATTCACTCTATTCCTTGCCCTCCTTTCACCCTCCTGCATGTTCAGGCCCCGATCACACAAAATCTTTTTCACTCCATCTTTCCACCTCCAATTTGGTCTCCCTCTTCTCCTCGTTCCCTCCACCTCCGACACATATATCCTCTTGGTCAATCTTTCCTCACTCATTCTCTCCATGTGCCCAAACCATTTCAAAACACCCTCTTCTACTCTCTCAACCACGCTCTTTTTATTTCCACACATCTCTCTTACCCTTACGTTACTTACTCGATCAAACCACCTCACAACACACATTGTCCTCAAACATCTCATTTCCAGCACATCCATCCTCCTGCGCACCACTCTATCCATAGCCCACGCCTCGCAACCATACAACATTGTTGGAACCACTATTCCTTCAAACATACCCATTTTTGCTTTCCGAGATAATATTCTCGACTTCCAAACATTCTTCAAGGCTTCCAGAATTTTCGCCCCCTCCCACACCATATGCTCCACTTCCGCTTCCATGGTTCCATCCGCTGCCAGATCCACTCCCAGATATCTAAACACTTCACTTCCTCCAGTTTTTCTCCATTCAAACTCACCTCCCAATTGACTTGACCCTCATGTGATTGTCCAATTACATGTTTACCAAATGGCGCCCTAGCTTCGTCTCTTAGATGTATATCAACTGACTATTATATTCCTCTCTTGTGTCTCCCCTGATGATATGATTATTGCACGAAAGTGCACTTGGGAACTTTTCGTGTTTCATTTTCCGCGTGGACTCATAGGAATTTCTTGATCAAGCGCAAAATTATGATCCTTTCCAATATATATATATATATATATATATATATATATATATATATATATATATATATATATATATATATATATATATATATATATATATATATATATATATATATATATATATATATATATATAAAAATGTAGCTTAGACATTGAAGCTTATTGATACAGTGGTTAAATTGATGAGAACTGCTATTGACGTTTGTGTAAATAAATTATACATTCCCTTTTTTCCATAGCCAGAGGTTGAACCATTATGTGACATTCATTTTTTTCATTCATTTCAAGCTAGAAGTTTCAGTTTTCTAAATTGTTTCTTACATTTTTTCATATGTATATATATGTATGTGTGTGTGTGTGTATATGTGCGTATATATGTGTATGTGTGTGTATGTGTATATGTATATATATATATATATATGTATATTATCCCTGGGGATAGGGGTGAAAGAATACTTCCCACGTATTCCTCGCGTGTCGTAGAAAGCGACTAGAGGGGACGGGAGCGGGGGGCCAGAAATCCTCCCCTCCTTGTATTAACTTTCTAAAATGGGAAACAGAAGTAGGAGTCACGCGGGGAGTGCTCATCCTCCTCGAAGGCTCAGAGTGGGGTGCCTAAATGTGTGTGGATGTAACCAAGATGTGAAAAAAGGAAAGATAGGTAGTATGTTTGAGGAAAGGAACCTGGATGTTTTGGCTCTGAGTGAAACGAAGCTCAAGGGTAAAGGGGAAGAGTGGTTTGGGAATGTCTGGGGAGTAAAGTCAGGGGTTAGTGAGAGGACAAGAGCAAGGGAAGGAGTAGCAATACTCCTGAAACAGGAGTTGTGGGAGTATGTGATAGAGTGTAAGAAAGTAAATTCTCGATTAATATGGGTAAAACTGAAAGTTGATGGAGAGAGGTGGGTGATTATTGGTGCATATGCACCTGGGCATGAGAAGAAAGATCAAGAGAGGCAAGTGTTTTGGGAGCAGCTGAATGAGTGTGTTAGTTGTTTTGATGCACGAGACCGGGTCATAGTGATGGGTGATTTGAATGCAAAGGTGAGTAATGTGACAGTTGAGGGAATAATTGGTATACATGGGGTGTTCAGTGTTGTAAATGGAAATGGTGAAGAGCTTGTAGAGTTATGTGCTGAAAAAGGACTGATGATTGGGAATACCTGGTTTAAAAAGCGAGATATGCATAAGTATACTTATGTATGTAGGAGAGATGGCCAGAGAGCGTTATTGGATTACGTGTTAATTGACAGGCGTGCGAAAGAGAGACTTTTGGATGTTAATGTGCTGAGAGGTGCAACTGGAGGGATGTCTGATCATTATCTTGTGGAGGCTAAGGTGAAGATTTGTGGGGGTTTTCAGAAAAGAAGAGTGAATGTTGGGGTGAAGAGGGTGGTGAGAGTAAGTGAGCTAGGGAAGGACACCTGTGTGAGGAAGTACCAGGAGAGACTGAGTACAGAATGGAAAAAGGTGAGAACAATGGAAGTAAGGGGAGTGGGGGATGAATGGGATGTATTTAGGGAATCAGTGATGGATTGCGCAAAAGATGCTTGTGGCATGAGAAGAGTGGGAGGTGGGTTGATTAGAAAGGGTAGTGAGTGGTGGGATGAAGAAGTAAGAGTATTAGTGAAAGAGAAGAGAGAGGCATTTGGACGATTTTTGCAGGGAAAAAATGCAATTGAGTAGGAGATGTATAAAAGAAAGAGACAGGAGGCCAAGAGAAAGGTGCAAGAGGTGAAAAAAAGGGCAAATGAGAGGTGGGGTGAGAGAGTATCATTCAATTTTAGGGAGAATAAAAAGATGTTCTGGAAGGACGTAAATTAAGTGCGTAAGACAAGGGAGCAAATGGGAACTTCAGTGAAGGGCGCAAATGGGGAGGTGATAACAAGTAGTGCTGATGTGAGAAGGAGATGGAGTGAGTATTTTGAAGGTTTGTTGAATGTGTTTGATGATAGAGTGGCAGATATAGGGTGTTTTGGTCGAGGTGGTGTGCAAAGTGAGAGGGTTAGGGAAAATGATTTGGTAAACAGAGAAGAGGTAGTGAAAGCTTTGCGGAAGATGAAAGCCGGCAAGGCAGAAGGTTTGGATGGTATTGCAGTGGAATTTATTAAAAAAGGGGGTGACTGTATTGTTGACTGGTTGGTAAGGTTATTTAATGTATGTATGACTTATGGTGAGGTGCCTGAGGATTGGCGGAATGCGTGCATAGTGCCATTGTACAAAGGCAAAGGGGATAAGAGTGAGTGCTCAAATTACAGAGGTATAAGTTTGATGAGTATTCCTGGTAAGTTATATGGGAGGGTATTGATTGAGAGGGTGAAGGCATGTACAGAGCATCAGATTGGGGAAGAGCAGTGTGGTTTCAGAAGTGGTAGAGGATGTGTGGATCAGGTGTTTGCTTTGAAGAATGTATGTGAGAAATACTTAGAAAAGCAAATGGATTTGTATGTAGCATTTACGGATCTGGAGAAGGCATATGATAGAGTTGATAGAGATGCTCTGTGGAAGGTATTAAGAATATATGGTGTGGAGGAAAGTTGTTAGAAGCAGTGAAAAGTTTTTATCGAGGATGTAAGGCATGTGTACGTGTAGGAAGAGAGGAAAGTGATTGGTTCTCATTGAATGTAGGTTTGCGGCAGGGGTGTGTGATGTCTCCATGGTTGTTTAATTTGTTTATGGATGGGGTTGTTAGGGAGGTAAATGCAAGAGTTTTGGAAAGAGGGGCAAGTATGAAGTCTGTTGGGGATGAGAGAGCTTGGGAAGTGAGTCAGTTGTTGTTCGCTGATGATACAGCGCTGGTGGCTGATTCATGTGAGAAACTGCAGAAGCTGGTGACTGAGTTTGGTAAAGTGTGTGGAGGAAGAAAGTTAAGAGTAAATGTGAATAAGAGCAAGGTTATTAGGTACAGTAGGGTTGAGGGTCAAGTCAATTGGGAGGTGAGTTTGAATGGAGAAAAACTGGAGGAAGTGAAGTGTTTTAGATATCTGGGAGTGGATCTGGCAGCGGATGGAACCATGGAAGCGGAAGTGGATCATAGGGTGGGGGAGGGGGCGAAAATTCTGGGGGCCTTGAAGAATGTGTGGAAGTCGAGAACATTATCTCGGAAAGCAAAAATGGGTATGTTGGAAGGAATAGTTGTTCCAACAATGTTGTATGGTTGCGAGGCGTGGGCTATGGATAGAGTTGTGCGCAGGAGGATGGATGTGCTGGAAATGAGATGTTTGAGGACAATGTGTGGTGTGAGGTGGTTTGATCGAGTGAGTAACGTAAGGGTAAGAGAGATGTGTAGAAATAAAAAGAGCGTGGTTGAGAGAGCAGAAGAGGGTGTTTTGAAGTGGTTTGGGCACATGGAGATGATGAGTGAGGAAAGATTGACCAAGAGGATATATGTGTCGGAGGTGGAGGGAACGAGGAGAAGAGGGAGACCAAATTGGAGGTGGAAAGATGGAGTGAAGAAGATTTTGTGTGATCGGGGCCTGAACATGCAGGAGGGTGAAAGGAGGGCAAGGAATAGAGTGAATTGGATCGATGTGGTATACCGGGGTTGACGTGCTGTCAGTGGATTGAATCAAGGCATGTGAAGCGTCTGGGGTAAACCATGGAAAGCTGTGCAGGTATGTATATTTGCGTGTGTGGACGTATGTATATACATGTGTATGGGGGTGGGTTGGGCCATTTCTTTCGTCTGTTTCCTTGCGCTACCTCGCAAACGCGGGAGACAGCGACAAAGTATAAAAAAAAAAAAAATATATATATATATAAATATATATATATATACCTGGTTTAAAAAGCGAGATATATATAAGTATACTAATGTAAGTAGGAGAGATGGCCAGAGAGCGTTATTGGATTACGTGTTAATTGACAGGCGCGCGAAAGAGAGAATTTTGGATGTTAATGTGCTGAGAGGTGCAACTGGAGGGATGTCTGATCATTATCTTGTGGAGGCTAAGGTGAAGGTTTGTATGGGTTTTCAGAAAAGAAGAGTGAATGTTGGGGTGAAGAGGGTGGTGAGAGTAAGTGAGCTTGGAAAGGAGACTTGTGTGAGGAAGTACCAGGAGAGACTGAGTACAGAATGGAAAAAGGTGAGTACAATGGAAGTAAGGGGAGTGGGGGTGGAATGGGATGTATTTAGGGAATCAGTGATGGATTGCGCAAAAGATGCTTGTGGCATGAGAAGAGTGGGAGGTGGGTTGAATAGAAAGGGTAGGGAGTGGTGGGATGAAGAAGTAAGAGTATTAGTGAAAGAGAAGAGAGAGGCATTTGGACGATTTTTGCAGGGAAAAAATGAAATTGAGTGGGAGACGTATAAAAGAAAGAGACAGGAGGTCAAGAGAAAGGTCCAAGAGGTGAAAAAAAGGGCAAATGAGAGTTGGGGTGAGAGAGTATCATTAAATTTTAGGGAGAATAAAAAGATGTTCTGGAAGGAGGTAAATAAAGTGCGTAAGACAAGGGAGCAAATGGGAACTTCAGTGAAGGGCGCAAATGGGGAGGTGATAACAAGTAGTGCTGATGTGAGAAGATGGAGTGAGTATTTTGAAGGTTTGTTGAATGTGTTTGATGATAGAGTGGCAGATATAGGGTGTTTTGGTCGAGGTGGTGTGCAAAGTGCGAGGGTTAGGGAAAATGATTTGGTAAACAGAGAAGAGGTAGTAAAAGCTTTGCGGAAGATGAAAGCCGGCAAGGCAGCGGGTTTCGATGGTATTGCAGTGGAATTTATTAAAAAAGGGGGTGACTGTATTGTTGACTGGTTGGTAAGGCTATTTAATATATGTATGACTCATGGTGAGGTGCCTGAGGATTGGCGGAATGCGTTCATAGTGCCATTGTACAAAGGCAAAGGGGATAAGAGTGAGTGCTCAAATTACAGAGGTATAAGTTTGTTGAGTATTCCTGGCAAATCATATGGGAGGGTATTGATCGAGAGGGTGAAGGCATGTACAGAGCATCAGATTGGGGAAGAGCAGTGTGGTTTCAGAAGTGGTAGAGGATGTGTGGATCAGGTGTTTGCTTTGAAGAATGTATGTGAGAAATACTTAGAAAAGCAAATGGATTTGTATGTAGCATTTATGGATCTGGAGAAGGCATATGATAGAGTTGATAGAGATGCTC
Organism: Panulirus ornatus; assembly: GCF_036320965.1. Lineage (NCBI taxonomy): Eukaryota > Metazoa > Arthropoda > Malacostraca > Decapoda > Palinuridae > Panulirus > Panulirus ornatus. The sequence goes on along the minus strand of NC_092242.1, from coordinate 43,223,945 downwards.
TGTGGAAGGTATTAAGAATATATGGTGTGGGATGCAAGTTGTTAGAAGCAGTGAAAAGTTTTTATCGAGGATGTAAGGCATGTGTACGTGCAGGAAGAGAGGAAAGTGATTGGTTCTCAGTGAATGTAGGTTTGCGGCAGGGGTGTGTGATGTCTCCAAGGTTGTTTAATTTGTTTATGGATGGGGTTGTTAGGGAGGTGATTGCAAGAGTTTTGGAAAGAGGGGCAAGTATGAAGTCTGTTGGGGATGAGAGAGCTTGGGAAGTGAGTCAGTTGTTGTTCGCTGATGATACAGCGCTTGTGGCTGATTCATACGAGAAACTGCAGAAGCTGGTGACTGAGTTGGGTAAAGTGTGTGAAAGAAGAAAGTTAAGAGTAAATGTGAATAAGAGCAAGGTTATTAGGTACAGTAGGGTTGATGGTCAAGTCAATTGGGAGGTGAGTTTGAATGGAGAAAAACTGGAGGAAGTGAAGTGTTTTAGATATCTGGGAGTGGATCTAGCGGCGGATGGAACCATGGAAGGGGAAGTGGATCATAGGGTGGGGGAGGGGGCGAAAATTCTGTGAGCCATGAAGAATGTGTAGAAGTCGAGAACATTATCTCGGAAAGCAAAAATGGGTATGTTTGAAGGAATAGTGGTTCCAACAATGTTGTATGGTTGCGAGGCGTGGGCTGTGGATAGAGCTGTGCGCAGGAGGATGGATGTGCTGGAAATGAGATGTTTGAGGACAATGTGTGGTGTGAGGTGGTTTGATCGAGTAAGTAACGTAAGGGTAAGAGAGATGTGGGGAAATAAAAAGAGCGTGGTTGAGAGAGCAGAAGAGGGTGGTTTGAAATGGTTTGGGCACATGGAGAGAATGAGCGAGGAAAGATTGACCAAGAGGATATATGTGTCGGAGGTGGAGGGAACGAGGAGAAGAGGGAGACCAAATTGGAGGTGGAAAGATGGAGTGAAAAAGATTTTGTGTGATCGGGGCCTGAACATGCAGGAGGGTGAAAGGAGGGCAAGGAATTGAGTGAATTGGAGCGATGTGGTATACCGGGGTTGACGTGCTGTCAGTGGATTGAATCAAGGCATATGAATCGTCTGGGGTAAACCATGGAAAGCTGTGTAGGTATATATATTTGCGTGTGTGGACGTATGTATATACATGTGTATGGGGAGACAGCGACAAAGCAAAAAAAAAAAAAATATATATATATATATATATATATATATATATATATATATATATGTATATATATATATATATTTATATATATATATATATATATATGTATATATATATATATATATATATATATATATATATATATATATATATATATATATATATATATATATATATATATATATATATATATATTGCTTTGTCGCTGTATCCCGCGTTTGCGAGGTAGCGCAAGGAAACAGACAAAGGAAATGGCCCAACCCACCCTCATACACATGTATATACATACACGTCCACACACGCAAACATACATATCTATACATCTCAATGTAAACATATATATACACACACAGACATATACATATATAACCATGTACATAACTCATACTGTCTGCCTTTATTCATTCCCACCGCCACCTCGCCACACATGGAATAACATCCCCCTCCCCCCTTATGTGTGCGAGATAACGCTAGGAAAAGACAACAAAGGCCCCATTCGTTAACACTCAGTCACCATCTGTCACGTAATAATGCACGAACCCACAGCTCTTCCTCCACATCCAGGCCCCACAGAACTTTCCATGGTTTACCCCAGACGATTCACATGCCCTACTTCAATCCATTGACAGCACGTCGACCCCGGTATACCACATCGTTACAATTCATTCTATTCCTTCAACGCCTTTTACCCTCCTGCTTGTTCAGGCCACGATCACTCAAAATCTTTTTCACTCCATCTTTTCACCTCCATTTTGGTCTCACCTTTCTTCTCGTTCCCTCCACCTCTGACACATATATCCTCTTGGTCAATCTTTCCTCACTCATCCTCTCCATATGACTAAACCATTTCAAAACACCCTTCTCTGATCTCTCAACCACACTCTTTTTATTACCACACATCTCTTTTACCCTTACATTACTTACTCGATCAAGCCACCTCACACCACATATTGTCCTCAAACATCTCATTTCCAGCACATCCACCCTCCTGCGCACAACTCTATCCATAGCCGACGCCTCGCAACCATACAACATTTTTGGAACCACTATTCCTTCAAACATACCCATTTTTGATTTACGAGATAATGTTCTTGACTTCCAAACATTCTTGAAGGCTCCCAAGATTTTCGCCCCCTCCCCCACCCTATGATTCACTTCCGCTTCCATGGTTCCATCAGCTGCCAGATCCACTCCCAGATATCTAAAACACTTTACCTCCTCCAGTTTTTCTCCATTCAAACTTAACTCCCAACTGACTTGACCCTCAACCCTACTGTACCTAATAACCTTGTTCTTATTCACATTTACTCTTAACTTTCTTCTTTCACACACTTTACCAAACTCAGTCACCAGCTTGTGCAGTTTCTCACATGAATCAGCCACCAGCGATGTATCATCAGCGAAAAACAACTGACTCTCTTCCCTAGCTCTCTCATCCCTAACAGACTGCATATTTGCCCCTCTTTCCAAAACTCTTGCATTCACCTCCCTAACAACCCCATCCATAAACAAATTAAAAAACCATGGAGACATCACACACCCCTGCCGAAAACTTACATTCACTGAGAACCAATCACTTTCCTCTCTTCCTACACGTACACATGCCTTACATCCTCGATAAAAACTTTCACTGCTTCTAACAACTTGCCTCCGACTCCATATATTCTTAGTACCTTCCACAGAGCATCTTTATCAACTCTATCATATGGCTTCTCCAGATCCATAAATGCTACATACAAATCCATTTGCTTTTCTAAGTATTTTTCACATACATTCTTCAAAGCAAACACCTGATCCACACATCCTCTACCACTTCTGAAACCACATTGCTTTTACCCAATCTCATGCTCTATACATGCCTTCACCCTCTCAATCAATACCCTCCCATATAATTTACCAGGAATACTCAACAAACTTATACCTCTGTAATTTGAGCACTCACTCTTATCCCCTTTGCCTTTGTTCAATGGCACTATGCAAGCATTCCGCCAATCCTCAGGCAGCTCACCATGAATCATACATACATTAAAAAACCTTACCAACCAGTCAACAATACAGTCACCCCCCTTTTTAATAAATTCCATTGCAATACCATCCAAACCGGCTGCCTTGCTGGCTTTCATCTTCCGCAAAGCTTTTACTACCTCTTCTCTGTTTACAAAATCATTTTCCCTAACCCTCTCACTTTGCACACCACCTCGAACAAAACACCCTATATCTACCACTTTATCATCAAACACATTCAACAAACCTTCCTTATACTCACTCTATCTCCTTCTCACTTCACCACTACTTGTTATTACCTCCACATTAGCCCCCTCATTGAAGTTCCAATTTGTTTTCTTGCTTTACGCACATTATTTACCTCCTTCCAAAACATCTTTTTATTCTCCCTAAAATTTAATGATACTCTCTCACCCCAACTCTCATTTGCCCTCATCCTCACCTCTTGCACCTTTCTCTTGACCTCCTGCCTCTTTCTTTTATACATCTCCCACTCATTTGCATTATTATCCTGCAAAAATCGTCCAAATTCCACTCTCTTCTCTTTCACTAATAATCTTACTTCTTCATCCCACCACTCACTACCTTTTCTAATCTGCCCACTTCCCACGCTTCTCATGTCACAAGCATCTTTTGCGCAAGCCATCACTGCTTCCCTAAATACATCCCATTCCTCCCTCACTCCCCTTACGTTCTTTGTTCTCACCTTTTTCCATTCTGTATTCAGTCTCTCCTGGTAATTCCTCACACAAGTCTTCTTCCCAAGCTCACTTACTCTCACCATTCTCTTCACCTCTTCTTTTCTGATAACCTCTACAAATCTTCACCTTTGCCTTCACAAGATAATGATCAGACATCCCTCCAGTTGCACCGCTCAGCACATTAACATCCAAAAGTCTCTCTTTCGCGCGCCTATCAATTATCACGTAATCCAATAACGCTTTCTGGTCATCTCTCCAACTTAAATGCGTATACTTATGTATATCTCTCTTTTTAAACCAGGTATTCCCAATCACCAGTCCTTTTTCAGCACATAAATCTACAAGCTCGTCACCATTTCCATTTACAACACTGAACACCCCATGTATACCAATTATTCCTCAACTGCCACATTACACACCTTTGCATTCAAATCACCCATCACTATAACCCGGTCTCGTGCATCAAAACCACTAACACACTCATTCACCTGCTCCCAAAATACTTGCCTCTCATGATCTTTCTTCTCATGCCCAGGTGCATATGCACCAATAATCACCCATCTCTCTCCATCAACTTTCAGTTTTACCCATATCAATCTAGAGTTTACTTTCTTACAATCTATCACATACTCCCACCACTCCTGTTTCAGGAGTAGTGCTACTCCTTCTCTTGCTCTTGTCCCTTCACTAACCCCTGACTTTACTCCCAAGACATTCCCAAACCACTCTTCCCCATTACCCTTGAGCTTCGTTTCACTCAGAGCCAAAACATTCAGGTTCCTTTCCTCAAACATATTACCTATCTCTCCTTTCTTCTCATCTTGGTTACATCCACACTCATTACATATATATATATATATATATATATATATATATATATATATATATATATATATATATATATATATATATATATATATATATATATATATATATATATATATATATATATATATATATATATATATATATATATATATATATATATATATATATATATACATATATATATACATATATATATATATATATATATATATATATATATATATATATATATATATATATATATATATATATATATATATATATATATATATATATATATATATATATATATATTTCTTTTTTTTTTTTGATTTGTCGCTGTCTCCCGCGTTTGCGAGGTAGCGCAAGGAAACAGACGAAAGAAATGGCCCAACCCACCCCCATACACATGTATATACATACGTCCACACACGCAAATATACATAACTACACAGCTTTCCATGGTCTCACCCAAACGCTTCACATGCCCTGGTTCAATCCACTGACAGCACGTCAACCCCGGTATACCACATCGATCCAATTCACTCTATTCCTTGCCCTCCTTTCAACCTCCTGCATGTTCAGGCCCCGATCACACAAAATCTTTTTCACTCCATCTTTCCACCTCCAATTTGGTCTCCCATTTCTCCTCGTTCCCTCGACCTCTGACACATATATCCTCTTGGTCAATGTTTCCTCACTCATTCTCTCCATGTGCCCAAACCATTTCAAAACACCCTCTTCTGCTCTCTCAACCACGCTCTTTTTATTTCCACACATCTCTCTTACCCTTACGTTACTTACTCGATCAAACCACCTCACACCACACATTATCCTCAAACGTCTCATTTCCAGCACATCTATCTCCCTTCGCACAACTCTATCCATAGCCCACGCCTCGCAACCATACAACATTGTTGGAACCACTATTCCTTCAAACATACCCATTTTTGCTTTCCGAGATAATGTTCTCGACTTCCACACATTCTTCAAGGCTCCCAGGATTTTCGCCCCCTCCCCCACCCTATGATCCACTTCTGCTTCCAAGGTTCCATCCGCTGCCAGATCCACTACCAGATATCTAAAACGCTTTACTTCCTCCAGTTTTGCTCCATTCAAACTTACCTCCCAATTGAATTGACCCTCAACCATACTATACCTAATAACCTTGCTCTTATTCACATTTACTCTTATCTTTCTTCTTTCACACACTTTACTAAACTCAGACACCAGCTTCTGCAGTTTCTCACATGAATCAGCCACCAGCGCTGTATCATCAGCGAACAACAACTGACTCACTTCCCAAGCTCTCTCATCCCTAACAGACTTGATACTTGCCCCTCTTTCCAAAACTCTTGCATTTACCTCCCTAACAACCCCATCCATAAACAAATTAAACAACCATGGAGACATCACACACCCCTGCCGCAAACCTACATTCACTGAGAACCAATCACTTTCCTCTCTTCCTACACGTACACATGCATTACATCCTCGATAAAAACTTTTCACGGTTTCTAACAACTTGCCTCCCACACCATATATTCTTAATACCTTCCACAGAGCATCTCTATCAACTCTATCATATGCCTTCTCCAGATCCATAAATGGTACCTACAAATCCATTTGCTTTTCTAAGTATTTCTCACATACATTCTTCAAAGCAAACACCTGATCCACACATCCTCTACCACTTCTGAAACCACACTGCTCTTCCTCAATCTGATGCTCTGTACATGCCTTCACCCTCTCAATCAATACCCTCCCATATAATTTACCAGGAATACTCAACAAACTTATACCTCTGTAATTTGAGCACTCACTCTTATCCCCTTTGCCTTTGTACAATGGCACTATGCACACATTCCGCCAATCCTCAGGCACCTCACCATGAGTCATACATACATTAAATAACCTTACCAACCCGTCAACAATACAGTCACCCCCTTTTTTTAATAAATTCCACTGCAATACCATCCAAACCTGCTGCCTTGCCGTCTTTCATCTTCCGCAAATCTTTTACTACCTCTTCTCTGTTTACCAAATCATTTTCCCTAACCCTCTCACTTTGCACACCACCTCGACCAAAACACCCTATATCTGCCACTCTATCATCAAACACATTCAACAAACCTTCAAAATACTCAATCCATCTCCTTCTCACAACACCACTACTTGTTATCACCTCCCCATTAGCGCCCTTCACTGAAGTTCCCATTTGCTCCCTTGTCTTACTTTATTTACCTCCTTCTAGAACATCTTTTTATTCTCCCTAAAATTTAATGATACTCTCTCACCCCAACTCTCATATATATATATATATATATATATATATATATATATATATATATATATATATATATATATATATATATATATATATATATATATATATATATATATATATATATATATATATATATATATATATATATATATAATGTAACCATTAGAGTTGTTATAAAATATCGAAAAACTATGAGTCATCATATTCATTATAGCCAAAGATCAACATTGCCCGAGATAATTTTGTATTTTTTCTTTTCTTAATTGACGTACAACTTAAATTGAATAAATCATGACCCACGTTATCAACCATAGTCTCATTATCATTCATTAACGGGGCCAAGTTCGCTGGGCTCACCATTTCACTTAATGATTTAATTTGAAAATAATTAATTTTTTGTTTAAAGATAAAATAAAGTTGAATAGATCATTCAACAAACTATTTTTAGATATCTCTTAACATTCATCATCATAATGATAATAACAATGGGTCCGGATCTACATGAGTGAGATAAATATTGATAATGCGATATGACGTAAATTTTAAGAAAACAGGTAAATACCAAAGGTAGTTATGCATGAAGCAACGCTAACAAGAAGGGGGAGGGGGGCAAAATTATAGTATATACCAGGGGACGAAATGTTAGGACCAAAGTGTCAGTAAATCAATGTTATCGAAGACCAAGTTGATTAAAGAAATCTATGTGTATATAAGCAGATTATTGCTTTTGTGTATGTATTTATATGATTTATTATTCACTGCAATCCAGGACTGCAGTAAAAATTGTTTCTACCAATTCAACATAACCAAAGAGAACATTTGCAGTAGCATCTGTGAGACACACTTGTAATACTGCAGGAACAGTCGACTGATGAATTATCTTAGATTTTTATGGATTGAGGCTGATTTCACTAAGGAGGCTACGACTCTACTTATGGATTTCGGTGGGAATTACAGTATCACCTTAAACTATAAAATCGCAAAGAGGATTGTGGTAATATTGGAGAAATACACCTGTAATGTTGTGGGTTGGACTTGGATCGATTTCACTGAGGATGATAATAAACTATCTCAGGATTCTGGGAAGAAGTAAAGTGTTACTCTTAACTACAAAACTTACAAGAATTGATTTACGATTGATAATACTTTTCTTATTCTATTCTATTTTGAAACAGGTAGTTCCAGTCACGGGCGAAAGTCCACATCAAGGCCGGGCCTTAACTGAAATATGAAGACGTTAATACAAAGGTAAAGATGAGACAAAGAAATGTATCTACAAATTTTGAAGGAAATGAAAAACTTGTCTTTTAAAAGGTGTTAAGTCAAAGTTACCGTGAAAGATTTGAAAGGGTAGAGCGTTGTAATGCTTCGAGGTGTAGTTGCCAACGGCCACACGGTAATCATGTGACTCAGCAGCTTGCCGAGTATTATGTGGTCTAGCTAGAGGTGGAGACATACAAGCAACCAGCTCTCGGAAACAAGAACCTCTACAATACAGAAAGTACGGCATCACATAATCAACATGGAGACTGTGAAACAAAATCAATAGCGAGAGCAAGAAACTACTAAATAAATATTAATGTGGTTGGGCAACTGAGTCATCTACGGCATTACAGTGGATTTCACCATTGCTCATAGAAATCTTTTAGATTCCATTATTCAAAGATACTACATTCATTTTATGTTACAATAACAGATCAAAACAGTGTGGGGCTACAATAATCTGAAAATCTTGGAATGAAAGTATTGCAAAATATCAGCAGATGGACATGCGTTTTCTAGGATTATTGTTTTATCTGTAATAAGTGAATTAAGAGTGTAGGATTTTCATTTTTACTCTTAAAACCATTCTTCTGATATCAAATAACTTATCAATGGTAGTGTTGTGCGGGAGAAAGGAGAATGTAGAGTCAGATAATACACAAGTAAAATATCAGTCAACATAAAAATATGAACGTAACTTAGCTACTTTAATGAGGCTGATGTGAGTTCTATTACTAGTGAGTTCCGTCGTTATCAAATGATGTGCTCTAGTTAACTGTAATATGGATCATCTGGTTCGGAAAGTCAACAATGAGTTCAGATGCCTACAGAAAAGAAGTATGGAAAGCTGAGCCTGTGTGAGATATGAATCATCAGAAATACTTTAACTCATAAATCTTTATAGACATCTGAACTCCCCTAATGTTTCACAAAAGCGTTGCAATACATAGCGGGATAAATCAATAACAAAGGATATTAAGAATCTCTAGACCTTACAAGCAAGTTTTCTTCATGTATTATTGCTCCAGTCAGTTTGTATACCACATAACATTTTCAATAAAACTCTATGACATATCAATAAGTGCCAGGTGAATGTTTTATTGCAACCGTTCAAAGGACTGTCATTTTTCTTAAGTCCTTGCACTATCCATGAGGACATCAGAAAATATCAGGACAATGTAGGTATTCCTCCTGTTCATTTCCTAGTCAGTATAGCCTGATGAAAGTGTTACCAATGCATTCATTACTGTTTGAACTGTTGATACTGTGTTTATACCCTAAGATTTCCATCTCATTTAAATCCCTACCCACTATAAGATAACTGAACACTAATGGAGTAGGAGGTGCTACACCTAAACTACCACCATTCATTTCAACTCAGAAGTTAGGAAAATCGATCTCGTACATGTATTCATCAGCTGAAAAATTACTAAGAGGAAAACTTCATGAAACAAACAGAGTCTATGAAATCCTAACTTCTCCTTACAACCTAAATATATGATGATATCGATAGTATATGCAAACAATGTGAATATTATGGTGTTATATACACTCTGCTGCTGGGAATTATGTTTGCCAAATGTGTTTACTTTCTGCAACAGCATGTAACTGATACAGCACCAGAATATTTAGAGTATGACACTACATATATGGTACATGTGAAATTTACGTGAGTTTTTCATGGGTCATGTTGACATATACTAATGCTTCAACTAGAGGAAAAAGGAAAAAAGAAAATGAAATGAAAAATTCTAAGCTAGTTTAAATCACCGTAACCAAGTATCGTAGACAGATATACTTTTCATTCTAAGTAATTAAGTTATCATTTTGATGACCCCAAACTGATATCTTACCACTAAATCTATCCTAATCTATAGTGCATCCCCCCCCCCAACCCCCATCCCCCGCAAAAAATATATAGCTAATCATTTCAACATAAAAACTGCTCTAGAAGTAAGTCTTAAATGTCAATTCGTTAGCCGACATCAATTCAATTTTAGCGGAACCTATCAATGATTGGCTCATCTTCATCGTGAGATAATCACACAGATGATGATAAAGGTGAGGCAAAACTAATGTGAGCAGAATTCCACCGTGGACCCCACCTGTGCTGACTTTCTAAAGAGTTTGTGTTGTTTTAAGCAGATTTTGGTCCTTACCTCTTCCTCGAGCAGCACAACACCTTATGGGTTGCAGGTAGTGCGCTCACAGACTACTACAGTGAAAGTGATCTTATTACGCTTTAGTTTTGTTAACTTGGTAGATACGGGGACCCGCTACAGGATAACATCTCTCAAAATTACGGATAGGAATGGCATTACTGACATCAAATTCACTATCAACGATTTTGGAAATAGATCAGAAAAATTTGCCTGAGAACGTGAGTTTACTTTGACAAATTAGATTGATATTCAGCATATATACGTATTCTAGCGATGGTAGTTCCTCATTACATACAAATGCTTATTTTCGATTTGGTCTTAACAGTACATTCAAAATGACTGGTGACGCAGACTAACGCATAATAGAGAGGAACGACATAACTGAGCTACATGCACATAGAAGGATTTTAATATAACCAAAAAATAGTATTAAAGAAATGACCAAAGTTACTCGCACCAGTGTTCATGAATAAGAAGTGTCAGATGCATCATCATGACAGTTAGCACCTAACTTCTTCCCCAAAAACGATTTTCCTCGTTTTTTTAAAAATCTGTAGCTTGACAATGTCTAGTAGCGGAAGAAATTGCATAAAACTATATTGGTGTACATAAACCAACTGTAAACACACAATCTTTCACTGATCATGAGTCAATTTAACGTTAATCTCATATATTTTGGAGCCCTACCGTTCATGATGTTATGTATATGTCCATCTAAACTGTTGTACTCTGTAATGCACTGGGAAATTTGCTGGTCAAAGGCAATATGAGTTCTGGGAGGACTGATAAATATGTACCATGATATTTCGCATAAACTGCATCCTATTCCTCGATTTCTTGGGACTACTATACCATAATAAACAAACATAATCGAAATGGCAACGAATCAAAGTAAATACGAGAAGCTTTTAGTTTTCAGATCAAAGATGCAGCGTTTCTATAAAAAAAATGGCACAGCCTTTACTGCAAAACATTTGTAACGTGCAAGAATCAGTCTGCTGGATGATTAATAATGACATGATTAACATAAGAATTATGTTAATCATGTCATTATTAACCATCCAACAAACTTATTCTTCTAGATCAGTGATATTTGTCATTTCTCTATGTTCGAATTTTTTGTTTCACAGCTTTTACATCTCTCATTTGACAAAGTCTGTAGAGATTACTAATCCCTGCCTGTACTTACTGCCAATAACATTTGTACCCCAGGTTTATTCTGATAAGAACAGTATCCACAGATATCAAGTTAGTCTCATGAGTTACAGAGGTGTTTGCTAATTCGTACAGGTGATTCTCTATAAGTCACTGGTGTTTTATGATACACACAATAAGTAATGTTAAGTCACTATTATCTGGCAATTACGCCTCCTCTTACACTTTCCTATTCTTCTCTTTTTCTTCTCTTTTCATTCTTTATCACTTACATTGCTAAGAATCTCTAAACACATGTTTTTGGGGGGATTTTGCCAGGTCGTCAGCCACTTCATTCACTGAAATGTGATGGAATCTAAACAAACTGCACATTACATTTCATTTTTGCAACAATACTACCAATCATTTGCATATATCAACAACATTAAAGTGGATTTTTCTTCCAGAATACCTTCAGTGAACTAATGTCAGTAAAGATATATAAAACCTTACATTTCTCTACAGCATCTTGAAGACTTTCACACACTACGTGTAGTCCAGCCTCGCATCGTGGATGAGGTGCTATTACTAATCCCTTTACTAACTTTTCATCTGCGAGACCCTTGTGAAAATCTCACATCCCGCCGGCCGTCACTCACTGATCCATCACAATATAAATGTAGAGTTTCATTTGGAAATTCTATCAGTTTTCTCTAGAAAAACATTTCGTGTATAATTGGATTGTCAACCTGTTTTCCCCCGTTGTAACTATAAGATACTTGATCGCAATGCTTCTTTCTTGCCATGGTATAGACCTTAGGAAAGTTTGTAATTATATACATTGCTTATAAACTCGAAGCTCCATCATAACACACTCCAGAGTTCTTGCAACTTTGGACTCCAAACCAAGATCTTTTCTTTCTTTCAAATATCACTACACGATTCCATGTTTAGAGCTTGGTAGATTTAATTCGATTCTCGCAGTTGTGATTTTAGTGTTCCGTGGGCGACCTTAAACAGTTCTCAGAATCTCCTTTCATATAACTTCAAGCTTCTGAATAACCTTGTTACTGTAGATTATGAGGACAGGTGTTGCAGTCAGTGACTGAAGGTATCGAACTAATATACGGCATCCTTAACAGAGGAATGACTGTGTGATTTCCCTTCCTTTCTAAAGCTCTCAAAGTTTTTAAACAGCCTCTGGATGCATCATCTAGGTAATGCATCTCACGTTCTCTATTGTTGCGTGTATATTCCACGTGCATCCCAAGAAATTTCTTCATAATGATATTTTCTAATCCTGATCCATTGAAAATCAAATCCTTTTTTTCATAATTTCTCACTTAACATTTAACTTTTCCTCACAAATCACAAAAATCGTTATACAACACAGTATACTGAGGGCGTTTAAGGTCGCTTGCATGATGTAGGACAATATCATCAGCGTACATCATAAACTGGGTCTCTCCGGGAAATACATATCGATCTTTTATGTTCATTAGTATGTAAAAAGAGTGTGGCTAAGATCAGCAAGTAAAGTTCCCAACCTCATCTCATTCTCGTATGAATAACAGACAACTTAAAAACCAAACTATAGTCAATCTCTGCCCTAAATCATCATCGATCCATTTCAGCAACTTTTCTCTCCCTCTCTCTCATATATATATATATGGCCCATCCACTCATACACACACACACACACACACACACACACGCATACACACACACATATTTTTTTTTTTTTATTAGACTTTGTCGCTGTCTCCCGCGTTTGCGAGGTAGCGCAAGGAAATAGACGAAAGAAATGGCCCAACCCCCCCCCCATACACATGTATATACACACGTCCACACACGCAAATATACATACCTACACATCTTTCCATGGTTTACCCCAGACGCTTCACATGCTTTGATTCAATCCACTGACAGCACGTCAACCCCGGTATACCACATCACTCCAATTCACTCTATTCCTTGCCCTCCTTTCACCCTCCTGCATGTTCAGGCCCCGATCACACAAAATCTTTTTCACTCCATCTTTCCACCTCCAATTTGGTCTCCCTCTTCTCCTCGTTCCCTCCACCTCCGACACATATATCCTCTTGGTCAATCTTTCCTCACTCATTCTCTCCATGTGCCCAAACCACTTCAAAACACCCTCTTCTGCTCTCTCAACCACGCTCTTTTTATTTCCACACATCTCTCTTACCCTTACGTTACTCACTCGATCAAACCACCTCACACCACACATTGTCCTCAAACATCTCATTTCCTGCGCATCCATCCTCCTGCGCACAACTCTATCAACTCTATCCATAGCCCATGCCTCGCAACCATACAACATTGTTGGAACCACTATTCCTTCAAACAAACCCATTTTTGCTTTCCGAGATAATGTTCTCGACTTCCACACATTTCTCAAGGCCCCCAGAATTTTCGCCCCCTCCCCCACCCTATGATCCACTTCTGCTTCCATGGTTCCATCCGCTGCCAGATCCACTCCCAGATATCTAAAACACTTTACTTCCTCCAGTTTTTCTCCATTCAAACTTACCTCCCAATTGACTTGACCCTCAACCCTACTGTACCTAATAACCTTACCCTTATTCACATTTACTCTTAACTTTCTTCTTTCACACGCTTTACCAAACTCAGTCACCAGCTTCTGCAGTTTCTAACATGAATCAGCCACCAGCGCTGTATCATCAGCGAACAACAACTCACTCACTTCCCAAGCTCTCTCATCCCCAACAGACTTCATACTTGCCCCTCTTTCCAAAACTCTTGCATTCACCTCCCTAACAACCCCATCCATAAACAAATTAAACAACCATGGAGACATTACACACCCCTGCCGCAAACCTACATTCACTGAGAACCAATCAATTTCCTCTCTTCCTACACGTATACATGCCTTACATCCTCGATAAAAACTTTTCACTGCTTCTAACAACTTGCCTCACACACCATACATTCTTAATACCTTCCACAGAGCATCTCTATCAACTCTATCATATGCCTCTTCCAGATCCAAAAATGCTACATACAAATCCATTTGCTTTTCTAAGTATTTCTCACATACATTCTTCAAAGCAAACACCTGATCCCATATATATATATATATATATATATATATATATATATATATATATATATATATATATATATATATATATATATATATATATATATATATATATATATATATATATATATATATATATTATCCCTGGGGATAGGGGATTAAGAATACTTCCCACGTATTTCCTGCGTGTCGTAGAAGGCGACTAAAAGGGGAGGGAGCGGGGGGCTGGAAATCCTCCCCTCTCGTTTTTTTTTTTTTTTTTTAATTTTCCAAAAGAAGGAACAGAGAAGAGGGCCAGGCGAGGATATTTCCTCAAAGGCCCAGTCCTCTGTTCTTAACGCTACCTCGCTGTCGCGGGAAATGGCGGATAGTATGAAAAAAAAAAAAAAAAAATATATATATATATATATATATATATATATATATATATATATATATATATATATATATATACTTATTCATTTATCTATTATACTTTGTTGCTGTCTCCCGCGTTAGCAACGCAGCACAAGGACACAAGAAAAATGGCCCAACCCACCCACCTACGCATATATATAGATACACGTCCACACACGCACATATACATACCTATACATCTCAACGTATACATATATATACACACCAACACAGACATATACATATATACAATGTACATAATTCATACTGTCTTCTCTTATTTATTCCTGTTGCCAACCCGCCACACATGAAATGACAACCCCCTCCCTCCGCATGTGCGCGAGATAGCGCTAGGAAAAGACAATAAAGGCCACATTCCTTCACATTCAGTCTCTAGCTGTCATGTATAATGCAACGAAACCAAAGCTTCCTTTCCATATCCAGGCCCCACAAAACTTTCCATGGTTTACCCCAGACGTTTCACATGCTCTGGTTCACTCCATTCACAGCACGTCGACCCCGGTACACCACATCTTTCCAATTTAATATATTCCTTGTACTATGTTCCCTCCTGCATGTTCAAGCCCCGATCGCTCAAAATCTTTTTCACTCCATCTTTGCACCTCCAATTTGGTCTTCCACTTCTCCTCGTTACCTCCACCTCTGACATATATATCCTCTTTGTCAATCTTTTCTCGCGCATTCTTTCCATGTGACCAAACCATTTCAAAACACCCTCTTCTGCACTCTCAACCACAGTATCTTTATTACCACACATCTCTCTTACTCTTTCATTACTTACTCGATCAAACCACCTCACGCCACATATTGTCCTCAAACATCTCATTTCCAGCACATCCACCCTCCTTCGCACAGCTCTATCTATAGCCCATGCCTCGTAACCATATAACATTGTCGGAACCATTATTCCATCAAACATACCCATTTTTGCTTTCCGAGATAATGTTCTCGCCTTCCACACATTTTTCAACGCTTCCAGAACTTTCGCCCCCTCCCCCACCCTTATAACTCACTTCCGCTTCCATGATTCCATCCGCTGCCAAATCCATTCCTAGATATCTAAAACACTTCACTTCCTCCAGTTTTTCTCCATTCAAACTTACGTCCCAGTTGACTTGTCCCTCAACCCTACTGTACCTAATAACATTGCTCTTATTCACATAGGGAAGCAGTGATATCTTGCGCAATATATGCTTCTGGCATGAGAAGCATGGAAAGTGGGCAGATTAGAAAGGATAGTGAGTGGTGGGATGAAGAAGTAAGGTTATTAGTGAAAGAGAAGAAAGAGGCATTTGGACGATGTTTGCAGGGAAATAGTGCAAATGACTGAGAGATGTATAAAAGAAAGAGGAAAGAGGTCAAGAGAAAGGTGCAAGAGGTGAGAAAGAGGGCAAATGAGAGTTGGGGTGAGAGAGTATCGTTAAATTTAGGGAGAATAAAATGATGTTTTGGAAGAAGGTAAATATAGTGCGTAAGACAAGAGAACAAATGGGGCTAATAGGGAGTAGATAACAAGTAGTGGTGATGGGAGAAGAAGGAGTGAGTATTTTCAAGGTTTGTTGAATGTGTTAGATGATAGAGTGGCAGATATAGGTTGTTTTGGTCGAGATGTTGTGTGAAGTGAGAGGGTTAGGGAGAATGGTTTGGTAAACAGAGAAGCGGTAGTGAAAGCTTTGTGGAAGATGAAAGCCGGAAAGGCGGCGGGTTTGGATGGTATTGCAGTGGAATTTATTGAAAAGGGGGTGACTGTGTTGTTGACTGGTTGGTGAGGATATTCAATGTACGTATGGCTCATGGTGAGGTGCCTGAGGATTGTCGGAATGCATGCATAGTGCTATTGTACAACGGCAAAGGGGATAAGGTGAGTGTTCAAATTACAGAGGTATAAGTTTGTTGACTATTCCTGGGAAATTATATGGGAGGGTATTGATTGAGAGAGTGAAGGCATGTACAGAGCATCAGATTGGTGAAGAGCAGTGGTTTCAGAAGTGGTAGAGGATGTGTGGATCAGGTGTTTGCTTTGAAGAATCTATGTGAGAAATACTTAGAAAAACAAATGGATTTGTATGAAGCATTTATGGATATGGAGAAGGCATATGATAGAGTTGGTAGAGATGCTCTGTGGAAGGTATTAAGAGCATATGATGTGGGAGGCAAGTTACTAGAAGCAGTGAAGTTTTTTTTTCGAGGATGTAATGTATGTGTACGAGTAGGAAGAGAGGAAAGTGATTGGTTCTCAATGAATGTCGGTTTGCGGCAGGGGTGTGTGATGTCTCCATGGTTGTGTAATTTGTTTATGGATAGGGTTGTTAGGTAGGTGAATGCAAGAGTTTTAGAGAGGGGCAAGTATGCAGTCTGTTGTTGATGAGAGGGCTTGGGAAGTGAGTCAGTTGTTGTTCCCTGATGATACACCGCTGGTGGCTGATTCAGGTGAGAAACTGCAGAAGCTGGTGGCTGAGTTTGGTAAAGTGTGTGAAAGAAAAAAGGTGAAAGTAAATGTGAATAAGAGCAGGGTTTTTAGGTACAGTATGGTTGAGGGACAAGTGAGTTGGGGAGGTAAGTTTGAATGGAGAAAAACTGGAGGAAGTTAAGTGTTTTAGAAATATGGGAGTTGATTTGGCAGCATATGGAACCATGGAACGGAAGTGAGTCACAGGGTGGGGAGGGGGCGAAAGTTCTGGGAACGTTGAAGAATGTGTGAAAGGCGAGAACATTATCTCAGAAAGCAAAATTGGGTATGTTTGAAGGAATAGTGGTTCCAACAATGTTGTATGGTTGCGAGGCGTGAGCTATAGATAGGGTTGTGCGGGGGAGGGGGGATGTGTTGGAAATGAGATGTTTGAGGACAATATATGGTCTGAAGGGTAAGAGATGTGTGGTAATAAAAAGAGTGTGGTTGAGAGAGCAGAATAGGGTGTATTGAAATGACTTGGTCGCATGGAAAGAATGAGTGAGGAAAGATTGACAAAGAGGATACATTTGTCAGAGGAGGAGGGAACGAGAAGTGGGAGACCAAACTGGAGGTGGAAGGATGGAGTAAAAAAGATTTTCAGCGATTGGGGCCTGAACATGCAGGAGGGTGAAATTCGTGCAAAGAATAGTGTGAAATAGAATGATGTGATATATCGTGGTTGACTTGCTGTTAATGGATTCAACCAAGGCATGTGAAACGTCTGGGGTAAACCATGGAAAGTTCTGTGGGGCCTGGATGTGGAAAGGGAGCTTTGGTTTTGGTGCCTTATAAATAACACCTAGGGACTGAGTGTGAACGCATGTGGCCTTTGTTGTCTTTTTTTAAAAGCGCTACCTCGCGCGCGTCCAGGGGAAGTAGACTGTCATTTCATGTGTGGCGGGGTGGGTTTCCAAGTGCACTCTCGTGTAATAATCACGTCATCAGGGGAGATACAAGAACAACGAAGAGGAGTAGCTAGAGCGCCATTTGTTAAGTAAACGATTGTCCGAATGTATGTCGGGTGCGATCTAGCCTAGCAACAAACTTATCATAAACTTATTTTATGGAATGTTAGCAAATTCTCTCAACAATACAACCATCTAATTTGTGTAAACCTTCAATGATAAAAATATTACAATTCTTTTTGAATTTGATTATAACTTGCTTATAATTTCTAACATGATTTAACAAGGCATTTGATTCTTACCCTGTACTTATACTATATCTATGTTGTTTAAGTCTAAAATAAAGATCCTTACGAGTCTGCTATGCATAAAACCTATCACAATTTCTACATGGCACTTACTAGATGCACCATGCAGAAGTTTCTGGTGAGTTCCTTACTAAGGTATTCTTTATAGAATTGTTGTTGCTGATGGCAACATTTGCATTAAAGGATTGAAGCAACATGGAAAGTAAAGTAAAATATTGGTAAAAGGAAGAACTAAAAGGTTCTCGGTGTCAAATGGGAGGTTTGGTTTCAACTCTATAAAATGATTTCTTTGCCAACTTAAGGGATTTGTCTATGAAAGATCTAGAATACCTTAACTTGGATCCAATAGAATATATCTTCTCATACTCATCACCTATAAGCTCTTGACTGCAAATACGTAATGCCCTAAGAAACATAGCCTGGAAAAATAATAATTTAAATCTATCATGTAAAACTCAACATGACAGAGTGGGGAAGGGAGCGATGGTTTTAGGAGCGAAGAATATGTAGAGGGAGAGAATGTTATCTCGGAGAGCAAAAATGAGCATGTTTGAAGTGATAGTACTTCCAACAGCGAAACACGGTTACCAGGCATAAGCTATGGATAGGGTTGTGCTACATAGAAATCCATCTGTTTTTCTAAGTATTACTCACACACATTCTTCAAAGCAAACACCTGATCCACACATCCTCTACCACTTCTGACACCACACTGCTCTTCACCAATTGGATGCTCTGTACATGCCTTCACCCTCTCAATCAATACCCTCCAATATAATTTACCAGGAATATTCAACAAACTTAAGCCTCTGTAGTTTGCACAATCACCGCTATCCCATATGCCATTGTACAAAGGCATTATGCACACATTTCGCACATCCTCTGGCGCTTTATCATTGAATATCCATACCAACCATTCAACGAAACAGTTACCCATTTCTCAGTAAATTCAAACGCAATACCATTCATATATATATATATATATATATATATATATATATATATATATATATATATATATATATATATATATATATATATATATATATATATATATTTATATATATATATATATATATATATATATATATATATATATATATATATATATATATATATATATATATATATATATATATATATATATTATTATACCACATGCTCCTCTCACCTATCCCCAGGGGAAATATATATATATATATATATATATATATATATATATATATATATATATATATATATTTTTTTTTTTTTTCTTATACTTTGTCGCTGTCTCCCGCGTTTGCGAGGTAGCGCAAGGAAACAGACGAAAGAAATGGCCCAACCCCCCCCCCCCCCAAACACATGTACATACACACGTCCACACACGCAAATATACATACCTACACAGCTTTCCATGGTTTACCCCAGACGCTTCACATGCCTTGATTCAATCCACTGACAGCACGTCAACCCCTGTATACCACATCGCTCCAATTCACTCTATTCCTTGCCCTCCTTTCACCCTCCTGCATGTTCAGGCCCCGATCACACAAAATCTTTTTCACTCCATCTTTCCACCTCCAATTTGGTCTCCCTCTTCTCCTCGTTCCCTCCACCTCCGACACATATATCCTCTTGGTCAATCTTTCCTCACTCATTCTCTCCATGTGCCCAAACCATTTCAAAACACCCTCTTCTGCTCTCTCAACCACGCTCTTTTTATTTCTACACATCTCTCTTACCCTTACGTTACTTACTCGATCAAACCACCTCACACCACACATTTTCCTCAGACATCTCATTTCCAGTACGTCCATCCTCCTGCGCACAACTCTATCCATAGCCCACGCCTCGCAACCATACAACATTGTTGGAACCACTATTCCTTCAAACATACCCATTTTTGCTTTCCGAGATAATGTTCTCGACTTCCACACATTTTTCAAGGCTCCCAAAATTTTCGCCCCCTCCCCCACCCTATGATCCACTTCCGCTTCCATGGTTCCATCCGCTGACAGATCCACTCCCAGATATACATATATATATATATATATATATATATATATATATATATATATATATATATATATATATATATATATATATATATATATATATATATATATATGTGTGTGTGGTGGTACAAATAGTTGCACGGACTGTGATCCTCGCTTTGGTTACAAGAACGTTCTTCCGCCCACCAGTGATGCTACTACTTTTGTGTATCAAGAACCATTGCAACACAAACCTCGCCAGGTGGTAGAGTGACCCGCAGTGTATCGAGACAGGCTTCCCCAGAACTTTCTTAAAGGGGAAGTAAATGTTTATAGTTGTGTTACTGGAGTGATAGTTTTCATACATGGTGCTCTGACAAGAAAATAGTGAAATTGGAAAAGAATGTAGCTTAGACATTGAAGCTTAATCTTTCATTGAAATGTGAACAAAGGGAGCATTTTTCAAAGTGATAGAGATGGAGAGTAAAAAGGTGTTTTTCATGAATGTACTGGAAAAGTTGAGGTCCAGATAAACTTTTGGTCTGTCAAGGCTTTATTATGGCGGATGACCAACTACCTACCCTCATGTATCCAAGATATGGTTGTACTTTGTGTAATGAAGGCAATTGAGAAACATAATAAGCCAATATTTCAGTTTCATGTTAAGAGAAGTGGACCAGGTAGTAGGATACAGTGGTTAAATTGATGAAAACTACTATTGACGTTTGTGAAAATAAATTATACATTTCCCTTTTCCATAGCCAGAGGTTGAACCATTATGATATTCATTTTTTTCAGTTCATTTCATGCTAGAAGTTTCAGTTTTCTAAATTATTTCTTACATTTTTTTATATATATATTTTTTTTTTTTGCTTTGTCGCTGTCTCCCGCGTTTGCAATGTAGCGCAAGGAAACAGACGAAAGAAATGGCCCAACACATGTATATACATACCTCCACACACGCAAATATACATACCTACACAGCTTTCCATGGTTTACCCCAGACGCTTCACATGCCCCGATTCAATCCACTGACAGCACGTCAACCCCGGTATACCACATCGCTCCAATTCACTCTATTACTTGCCCTCCTTTCACCCTCCTGCATGTTCAGGCCCCGATCACACAAAATCTTTTTTACTCCATCTTTCCACCTCCAATTTGGTCTTCCTCTTCTCCTCGTTCCCTCCACCTCCGACATATATATCCTCTTGGTCAATCTTTCCTCACTCATTCTTTCCATGTGCCCAAACCATTTCAAAACACCCTATTCTGCTCTCTCAACCACGTTCTTTTTATTTCCACACATCTCTCTTACCCTTACGTTACTTACTCGATCAAACCACCTCACACCACACATTGTCCTAAAACATTTCATTTCCAGCACATCCATCCTCCTGCGCACAACTCTATCCACAGCCCACGCCTCGCAAGCAGACAACATTGTTGGAATCACTATTCCTTCAAACATCCCCATTTTTGCTTTCCGAGATAATGTTCTCGACTTCCACACATTCTTCAAGGCTCCCAGAATTTTCGCCCCCTCCCCCACCCTATGATCCACTTCCGCTTCCATGGTTCCATCCGCTGCCAGATCCACTCCCAGATATCTAAAACACTTCACTTCCTCTAGTTTTTCTCCATTCAAACTCACCTCCCAATTGACTTGACCCTCAACCCTACTGTACCTAATAACCTTGCTCTTATTCACATTTACTCTTAACTTTCTTCTTTCACACACTTTACCAAACTCAGTCACCAGCTTCTGCAGTTTCTCACATGAATCAGCCACCAGCGCTGTATTATCAGCGAACAACAACTGACTCACTTCCCAAGCTCTCTCATCCCCAACAGACTTCATACTTGCCCCTCTTTCCAAAACTCTTGCATTCACCTCCCTAACAACCCTATCCATAAACAAATTAAACAACCATGGAGACATCACACATCCCTGCCGCAAACCTACATTCACTGAGAACCAATCACTTTCCTCTCTTCCTACACGTACACATGCCTTACATCCTCGATAAAAACTTTTCACTGCTTCTAACAACTTGCCTCCCACACCATATATTCTTAATACCTTCCACAGAGCATCTCTATCAACTCTATCATATGCCTTCTCCAGATCCATAAATGCTACATACAAATCCATTTGATTTTCTAAGTATTTCTCACATACATTCTTCAAAGCAAACACCTGATCCACACATCCTCTACCACTTCTGAAACCATATATATATATATATATATATATATATATATATATATATATATATATATATATATATATATATATATATATATATATATATATATATATATATATATATATATATATATATATATATATATATATATATATATATATATATATATATATATATATATATATATACATATATATATATATATATATATATATATATATATATATAAATATATATATATATATATATATATATATATATATATATATATATATATATATATATATATATATATATATACATATATATATATATATATATATATATATATATATATATATATATATATATATATATATATATATATATATATATATATATATATATATATATATGTATATATATATATATATATATATATATATATATATATATATATATATATATATATATATATATATATATATATATATATATATATATATATATATATATATATATATATATATATATATATGTATATATATATATATATATATATATATATATATATATATATATATATATATATATTTATATATATATATATATATATATATATATATATATATATATATATATATGTATATATATATATATATATATATATATATATATATATATATATATTTCTTTTTTTTTTCTTTTTTTTTTTTTTCCAAAAGAAGGAACAGAGAAGGGGGCCAGGTGAGGATATTCCCTGAAAGGCCCAGTCCTCTGTTCTTAGTGCTACCTCGCTGATGCGGGAAATGGCGAATAGTATGAAAAAAAAAAAAAAAATATATATATATATATATATATATATATATATATATATATATATATATATATAAATATATATATATACATATATATTATTCCTGGGGATAGGGGAGAGAGAATACTTCCCACGTATTCCCTGCGTGTCGTAGAAGGCGACTACAAGGGAAGGGAGCGGGGGGCTGGAAATCCTCCCCTCTCGGGGGTTTTTTTTTTCCAAAAGAATGAACAGAGAAGGGGGCCAGGTGAGGATATTCCCTCAAAGTCCCAATCCTCTGTTCTTAACGCTACCTCGCTATCGCGGGAAATGGCAAAAAGTATGAATATATATATATATATATATATATATATATATATATATATATATATATATATATATATATATATATATATATATATATATATATATATATATATATATATATATATATATATGTATATATATAGGAGGAGTCACGAGGGGAGTGCTCATCCTCCTCGTAGACTCAGATTGGGGTGTCTAAATGTGTGTGGATGTAACCAAGATGTGAAAAAAGGAGAGATAGGTAGTATGTTTGAGGAAAGGAACCTGGATGTCTTGGCTCTGAGTGAAACGAAGCTCAATGGTAAAGGGGAAGAGTGGTTTGGGGATGTATTGAGAGTAAAGTCAGGGGTTAGTGAGAGGACAAGAGCAAGGGATGGAGTAGCAGTACTCCTGAAACAGGAGTTATGGGAGTATGTGATAGAATGGAAAAAAGTAAATTCTCGATTAATATGGGTAAAACCGAAAGTTGATGGAGAGACATAGGTGATTATTGGTGCATATGCACCTGGGCATGAGAAGAAAGATCATGAGAGGCAAGTGTTTTGGGAGCAGCTGAATGAGTGTTTTAGTGGTTTTGATGCACGAGACCAGGTTATAGTGATGGGTAATTTGAATGCAAAGCTGAGTAATGTGGCAGTTGAGGGAATAATTGGTATACATGGGTGTTCAGTGTTGTAGATTTATGTGCTGAAAAAGGACTGGTGATTGGGAATACCTGTTTTAAAAAGCGAGATATACATAAGTATACGTATGTAAGTAGGAGAGATGGCCAGAGAGCGTTATTGGATTACGTGTTAATTGACAGGCGCGCGAAAGAGAGACTTTTGGATGTAAATGTGCTGAGAGGTGCAACTGGAGGGATGTCTGATCATTATCTTGTGGAGGATAAGATGAAGACTTGTATGGGTTTTCAGAAAAGAAGAGTGAATGTTGGGGTGAAGAGGGTGGTGAGAGTAAGTGAGCTTGGGAAGGAGACTTGTGTGAGGAAGTGCCAGGAGAGACTGAGTGCAGAATGGAAAAAGGTGAGAACAATGGAAGTAAGGGGAGTGTGGGAGGAATGCGATGTATTTAGGGAATCAGTGATGGATTGCGCAAAAGATGCTTGTGGCACAAGAAGCGTGGGAGGTGTGTTGATTAGAAAGGGTAGTGAGTGGTGGGATGAAGAAGTAAGATTATTAGTGAAAGAGAAGAGAGAGGCATTTGGACGATTTTTGCCGGGAAAAAGTGCAATTGAGTGGGAGATGTATAAAAGAAATAAAAGATGTATAAAAGATGTCAAGAGAAAGGTGCAAGAGGTGAAAAAGAGAGCAAATGAGAGTTGGGGTGAGAGAGTATCATTAAATTTTAGGGAGAATAAAAAGATGTTCTGGAGGGAGGTAAATAAAGTGCGTAAGACAAGGGAGCAAATGGGAACTTCAATGAAGGGCGCTAATGGGGAGGTGATAACAAGTAGTGGTGATGTGAGAAGGAGATGGAGTGAGTATTTTGAAGGTTTGTTGAATGTCTTTGATGAAAGAGTGGCAGATATAGGGTGTCTTGGTCGAGGTGGTGTGCAAAGTGAGAGGGTTAGGGAAAATGATTTGGTAAAAAGAGAAGAGGTAGTAAAAGCTTTGCGGAAGATGAAACCCGGCAAGACAGCAGGTTTGGATGGTATTGCAGTGGAATTTATTAAAAAAGGGGGTGACTGTATTGTTGACTGGTTGGTAAGGTTATTTAATGTATGTATGACTCATGGTGAGGTGCCTGAGGATTGGCGGAATGCATGCATAGTGCCAATGTACAAAGCCAAAAGGGATAAGAGTGAGTACTCAAATTACAGAGGTATAAGTTTGTTGAGTATTCCTGGTAAATCATATGGGAGGGTATTGATTGAGAGGGTGAAGGCATGTACAGAGCATCAGACTTGGGAAGAGCAGTGTGGTTTCAGAAGTGGTAGAGGATGTGTGGATCAGGTGTTTGCTTTGAAAAATGTATTTCAGAAATACTTAGAAAAGCAAATGGATTTATATGTACCATTTATGGATCTGGTGAAGGCATATGATAGAGTTGATAGAGATGCTCTGTGGAAGGTGTTAAGAAATATTGTGTGGGAGGCAAGTTGTTAGAAGCAGTGAAAAGTTTTTATCGAGGATGTAAGGCATGTGTACGTGTAGGAAGAGAGGAAAGTGATTGGTTATTAGTGAATGTAGGTTTGCTGCAGGGGTGTGTGATATCTCTATGGTTGTTTAATTTGTCTATGGATGGGGTTCTTAGGGAGGTGAATGCAAGAGTTTTGGAAAGAGGGGCAAGTATGAAGTCTGTTGTGGAACAGAGGGCTTGGGAAGTGAGTCAGTTGTTGTTCGCTGATGATACAGCGCTGGTGGCTGAGTCATGTGAGAAACTGCAGAAGCTGGTGACTGAGTTTGGTAAAGTGTGTGAAAGAAGAAAGTTAAGAGTAAATGTGAATAAGAACAAGGTTATTAGGTACAGTAGGGTTGAGGGTCAAGTCAGTTGGGAGGTAAGTTTGAATGGAGAAAAACTGGAGGAAGTAAAGTGTTTTAGATATCTGGGAGTGGATCTGGCAGCGGATGGAACCATGGAAGCGGAAGTGAATCATATGTTGGGGGAGGGGGCGAAAATTCTGTGAGCCTTGAAGAATGTTTGGAAGTCTAGAACATTATCTCAGAAAGCAAAAATGGCTACGTTTGAAGGAATAGTGGTTCCAACAATGTTGTATTTTTGCGAGGCGTGGGCTATGTATAGAGTTGTGCGCAGGAAGGTGGATGTGCTGCAAATGAGATGTTTGAGGACAAAATGTGGTGTCAGGTGGTTTGATCGAGTAAGTAATGTAAGGGTAAGTGAGAAGTATGGAAGTAAAAAGAGTGTGGTTGAGAAAGCAGAAGAGGGTGTTTTGAAATGATTTGGTCACATGGAGAGAATGAGTGAGGAAAGATTGACCAAGAGGATATATGTGTCAGAGGTGGAGGGAACGAGGAGAAGTGGGAGACCAAATTGGAGGTGGAAAGATGGAGTGAAAAAGATTCTGAGTGATCGGGGCCTGAACATGCAGGAGGGTGAAAGGCTAGCAAGATATAGGGTGAATTGGAACGATGTGGTATACAGGGGTCGACGTGCTGTCAATTGATTGAACCAGGGCATGTGAAGCGTCTGGGATAAGCCATGGAAAGTTCTGCGGGGCCTGGATGTTGTTACGGAACACGTGTGTTTGTGCTCACATGTTCGTGTATATAATGTGGTGTGTCCTTGTGTATGGGGTTGTTATTTCTTATCAGGACGAGGATTAAGGCCTCCCTCTGAGATGTCCTCGGAGCTTCAGTTCACACCAAGTATTAGGCGTAATACTTTAATTTTGATTTAATTTTGAAACCAGATGGTCATTTGTCCTTGAGCATCCCGACCCTTCTCCGAGGCGGGAGGATTAAGTTGTCATCAGCTGCGGAATACTTAACCACCGTACTGGACATGTCATCCCTGTAGGCTTACAAGAGGGAGGGTGATCTACGCAGTTTTGAGCTACGCATTCTCCAACCATTCAGAATATTTCTGAGTCCCATAGCCAATCAAAATGTAAGGTTGTATAGCTAGCAGGGAACACTTGTCTTTACTGAAATATATACCCATGACACCCGCTGAGACGCTCTCTTTCTAGCCCAGCGAGGGAAGTGGTCCACCCCTGCTGTAAGTCCTGCTGTGTTGTAAGCCTGTAAGCCCTGCTGTGCTATAAGCCGAGTGTTGTGCTGTAAGCCCGTTATAATTATCAGTGTAATGTTATCGAAGAACTGCCTTAGAGGAAAGAGAACTCCTGGCTTGAAATCTTATCTGGAATGTTAAGTCACGTACGAATGTTATCTTATGTTCAATGTTAAACACTTTCAATGTTAACGTAATGTTTCATGCTTGATTTATGTGCCTATCTTTGTACACTTGAATTCTTTCATTATAAGTAGATTTAATGTAATGCTGGTCTTTAATTCAATCCCATAACTTTATTATTGTGTTATCCTGAGTTGTGCAACTTGACAAATCTATAACGTCCTTGCAAGACAAGGAACAGTAATATTTGTAACATATGTTACTGGCGACCTTGCCTGGATAAGTATTGAGTTTGTAACATATAAATTGGCGACCTTGCCAGGATATTTCTTGCCTTAGTGGAATCTCTTTCCTTTTCGTTAATCATGCCGTTGACCAGCAACGCTGACCAGTTCTGTCGATCTTAGCCCTCTCACGAGGACATCAAATCTTTAACAAAGCATGAGTTGAAGCTTATTGCAAATAGGTTAAAATTGAATTATGACCGGAAAGCTAGTAAAGTACAGTTAGAGACCTTAGTCATAAATCATTTTGCTAGTGAACAGATAGTAGATGCTGCGCCTGATGTTGAAATTAGTGTCGATAGTACCGTTCCATCAGTGACGTCGGCCGAAGCCTCGATCCCTCCCCATGTCCCTAGTGATGATAATGTTGATCCCGAGTACTGGCGAATTCAACCAGAGATAGCTAAGATCAATGCACAAGTTCAAGTACAGAAGGAGCAGACTGAACATGCTAGGTTCCAGACTGAACAAGCTAGGTTCCAGGCTGAACAAGCTCGGTTAGCTCTCGAACGTGAAAAACTTAGACTTAACGCTTCACCATCAGGACCAGTGTCGTCTCGGTTGGGAGACTTACATCTCGTACCTAAGTTCGATGAAGATAATGTGGCTTCCTTTTTCCTTAAATTTGAACTGACTGCCCGTGACTGCTCTTGGCCGAAGTCAGCCTGGGTGACAGTTTTGCGGCCCCTCCTTTTTGGCAAAGCAGAATCCACATACACCGCGTTGAACGATGACCAGTGTGGTGATTATGAGGTCGTTAAGCAGGCAGTGATAAATTCTTATCATTTAAGTCCGGAAGCGCACCGTCTCAGATTTCGAACTAAGCATAAGCGCCCTGATCAAACCTACCTAGATCACTTTTGTGAGAAGTTCAAGTTAGGCGCGCAGTGGGTACGTTCCGCAGGAGCTTATATAGATGCTGAATCGGCCCTGAAACTATTTGTGTTCGAGGAATGTAAGGACGGTCTACCCCGTGATGTACGGCAGTACGTGATAACTAAATCAGCGAAGGATTTTGAGGAGGCTGGGAAACTAGCAGATGAGTACATGTTAGATGTCAAACTTGACGCGGGCAGTCATTCAAAGGGCTACGACGGCAGAGGGAGGACCAATGATTATGTAATCCCACCTGAATCTGCTACCTTGCCGGTAACTCATGAAAATAAGGGGAAATACTCCCAGAAAGTAAAGTTTTGCTCTCATTGTGGCAAGGCTGGGCACCAGGTGAGGGATTGCTGGGCTCGAGAGAAGGAATTTAGAGATTCTACCAAGAGTAGACCGGTGAATCTCGTCTCAACTTTAGGGCCACTTAGTAAAGTAGGTGAGGCTGCCCCTGCTCTTAAGAAAAAGAGGGGTTGCGAGAGTGTAGTTAAGGATCCATTCTGTGGGAACCACAATGCGTTCCTGTCTGAGGGCTATGTTAGTAGATGTGGTGTACGACGAAAAGTAACCGTATTACGGCATTCTGGTTCTCTGCAGTCCCTGATGTTGGATGGCTTGGTGCCGCGAGGAGAGTTTGGAGACCGAGTCTTGCTAGATGGACTGTCGGGTTCCGAGGAAGCTCCACTGGTCGATGTGAGGGTAGAAACAGATCTCTTCACGGGCCATGCTCTCATAGGGGTTGTAGATAGGTTACCTGTCTCAGGTGTGGACTTTGTGTTAGGCAATGACCTAGCGGGTGGGAAGATGAACCCAATGCCGGTGTTGCCTACGGGCCCGGTGGAGTCCACGGAGGCAGTGCAGCTTGATGAAGAAGTACCAGAGTTAGTCTCCAACCACGATGTTGCCAGGTCCATGACAGCTGGCACGGCAGACCGTGTGCCTGAGGACATAGCCGTTGAAACGGAGGAAGTGAAGACCAGCGAGACGAAGCTGTGTGATACCCTCTAACCTGGTACAGAATCCGTTGAAACGCAGGAAGTTAAGACTCTCCCCCCGACTGAGACCAACGAGAGGAAGCTGTGTGATACCCTCTCCCCTGGTGTAGCCTCCGTTGAGACAGTGGACCTAAAGACTCTTCATGAGAGTGAGGCCAGCGAGAGGAAGCTGTGTGATACCCTCTCCCCGGATGTAGACTTCGTCAAGACGAAGGAAGTTAAGTCTCTCCCTACGAGTGAGTCTAGTGAGAGGAAGCTCTGTGATACCCTCTCCCCTGGTGTAGACTCCGTTGAGACTGAGGGTTTGTCTCATGCCCATTCGAGAGAGACTCAGGATTTGAGGATGTCTTCTGAGGATGAAATTAGTGAAGAGAAGCTGTGTGATACCTCCTGTGCTGTTTACGAGTCCGTACAAGAGTCAGTGGGTGAGACTGAGGATTTGTCTCGCGCCCATTCAAGAGAGACTCAGGAAGGAAGGACAATATGGTATGACAGACGATCTCGTTCAAGAAGGTTTGAGGTGGGTGACGAGGTGTTGCTTCTACTACAGCAGCCAGGTCAACCCTTGGTTGTCCGTTCTCAGGGTTCCTGCACCATTATCTGGAGTGTAGGAGACTCAAATTACCTTGTCTCTACTCCCGATAGACGCAGAGGTCGGAGATTATGCCACGTCAACATGCCTAAGCCATATTTCAGTCGTGAACCTCCCCCCTTGGAACCGACGGTTCCAGTCTGCATCATCTTACGTCCAGCAGTAGCCGTGTGTGACGAAGTCGACGACGTAGCTGCGTGTGCCTCGAAGACTTGGGACCCGGGCGGAGGCGTGAGAGATCTGAAGTGTTGCTTGGATATAGTTGGGTACTATAGGATGTTCATTGTAAATTTTGCAACAGTCGTAACCCCCTCTGAGAGATTTATTGAAGAATGATATCAGATGTTTAGAATGAGCAGTGTGAGACAGTCCCTCTTATTAGCTAGGAACCCCACTTTTCAACTGTTTTATTTTGCAGGCTCCAACCAGATTAGCTGTGAATGCCGCCAGTGTTGCAAAGGCTGATGAGGTCCCCATGCAGGAGGACAGAAAGAAGGTTGAGCCTAAACAGATAGCCCCAACATGAAGAGGGAACTTTTGTTTTGCTATTTGTATTGTAGCATTTTCTTAATGTGTTCTTCAGGCAATTATAGAAGTAACCTTTGTTTTCCTATTTGTATTATAACACTGTATATTTGTGCCCTTCAGCCAATCAATTTAGAGTGTACTGACTACCAACCCTTCAAAATGTTCACAAGTTATGGGAACGGAGTCAATATTAAATAGGTGGGCCTTGTTATATTATGTATAATTGTTACGTTACATTATTTTCAGCACATCTCATGTGTTAACAGATTGTGTTAGCTGATTGTTTATCCCGCCCTTAAGAAAATTCCTCTTCCAGGAATTTCCTCCTTTAAGGAGGGGGGTGTTACGGAACACGTGTGTTTGTGCTCACATGTTCGTGTATATAATGTGGTGTGTCCTTGTGTATGGGGTTGTTATTTCTTATCAGGACGAGGATTAAGGCCTCCCTCTGAGACGTCCTCGGAGCTTCAGTTCACACCAAGCATTAGGTGTAATACTTTAATTTTAATTTAATTTTAAAACCAGATGGTCATTTGGCCTTGAGCACCTCGACCCTTCTCCGAGGCGGGAGGATTAAGTTGTCTTCAGCTGCGGAATACTTAACCACCGTACTAGACATGTCATCCCTGTAGGCTTACAAGAGGGAGGGTGATCTACGCAGTTTTGAGCTACGCATTCTCCAACCAATCAGAATATTTCTGAGTCCCATAGCCAATCAAAATGTAAGGTTGTATAGCTAGCAGGGACCGCTTGTCTTTACTGTAATATATACCCATGACACCCGCTGAGTCTCTCTCTTTCTAGCCCAGCGAGGTAAGTGGTCCACCCCTGCTGTAAGTCCTGCTGTGTTGTAAGCCTGTAAGCCCTGCTGTGCTATAAGCCGAGTGTTGTGCTGTAAGCCCGTTATAATTATCAGTGTAATGTTATCGAAGAACTGCCTTAGAGGAAAGAGAACTCCTGGCTTGAAATCTTATCTGGAATGTTAAGTCACGTACGAATGTTATCTTATGTTCAATGTTAAACACTTGCAATGTTAACGTAATGTTTCATTCTTGATTTATGTGCCTATCTTTGTACACTTGAATTCTTTCATTATAAGTAGATTTAATGTAATGCTGGTCTTTAATTCAATCCCATAACTTTATTATTGTATTATCCTGAATTGTGCAACTTGACAAATCTATAACGTCCTTGCAAGACAAGGAACAGTAATATTTGTAACATATGTTACTGGCGACCTTGCCTGGATAAGTATTGAGTTT
>NC_092242.1:43122461-43191504 GCF_036320965.1 Panulirus ornatus | reverse complement strand
CTGGGGGAGGAATGTGATGTATTTAGGGAAGCAGTGATGGCTTGCGCAAAAGATGCTTGTGGCATGAGAAGCGTGGGAGGTGGACAGATTAGAAAGGGTGCGATGAAAAAGTAAGATTATTAGTGAAAGAGAAGAGAGAGGCATTTGGACGATTTTTGCAGGGATATAATGCAAATGAGTAAGAGATATATAAGAGAAAGAGGCAGGAGGTCAAGAGAAAGGTGCAAGAGGTGAAAAAGATGGCAAATGAGAGTTGGGGTGAGAGTGTATCATCAAATTTTACGGAGAATAAAAAGATATTTTGGAAGGAGGTAAATAAAGTGCGTAAGACAAGGGAACAAATGGGAACCCCAGTGAAGGGGGCTAATGGGGAGGTGATAACAAGTAGTGGTGATGTGAGAAGATGGAGTGAGTATTTTGAAGGTTTGTTGAATGTGTTCAATGAAAGGGTGGCAGATATAGGGTGTTTTGGTCGAGGTGGTGTGCAAAGTGAGAGGGTTAGGGAAAATGATTTGGTAAACAGGGAAGAGGTAGTAAAAGCTTTACGGAAGATGAAAGCCGGCAAGACAGCGGGGATGCATGGTATTGCAGTGGAATTCATTAAAAAAGGGGATGACTATATTGTTGACTGGTTGGGAAGGTTACTTAATATATGTATAACTCACGGTGTGGTGCCTGAGGATTGGCGGAATGCCTGTATAGTGCCATTGTACAAAGGCAAAGGGGACAAAGGTGATTACTCAAATTACAGAGGTATAAGTTTGTTGAGTATTCCTGGTAAATTATATGGGAGGGTATTGATTGAGAGGGTGAAGGCATGTACAGAGCATCATTTTGAGAAAGAGCAGTGTGGTTTCAGAAGTGGTAGAGGATGTGTGGATCAGGTGTTTGCTTCGAAGAATGTATGTGAGAAACACTTGGAAAAGCAAATGGATTTGTATGTAGCATTTATGTATCTGGAGAAGGCATATCATAGAGTTCATAGAGATGCTCTGTGGAAGGTATTAAGAATATATGGCGTGGGAGGCAAGTAGTAATAAGTGAAAAATTCTTATCGAGGATGTAATTCATGTGTACATATATTACGAGAGGAAAGTCATTGGTTCTCAGTGAATGTAGGTTTGCGGCAGGGGTGTGTGATGTGTCCATGGTTGTTTGATTTGTTTATGGATGGGGTTGTTAGGGAGGTGAATGCAAGAGTTTTGGGAAGAGGGGCAAGTATGTAGTCTGTTGTGGATGAGAGAGCGTGGGAAGTGAGCCAGTTGTTGTTTGCTGATGATACAGCGCTAGTTGCTGATTCATGTGAGAAACTGCAGAAGCTGGTGACTGGGTTTGGTAAAGTGTGTGAGAGAAGAAAGTTGAGAGTAAATGTGAATAAGAGCAAGGAATTAGGTACACTAGGGTTGAGGATCAAGTCAATTGGGAGGTAAGTTTGAATGGAGAAAAACTGGAGGAAGTAAAGTGTTTTATATATCTGGGAGTGGATTTAGCAGCAGATGGAACCATGGAAGCAGAAGTGAATCATAGGGTGGGGAGGGGACGACAATTCTGGGACCGTTGAAGAGTGTGTGGAAGTTGAGAACATTATCTCGGAAAGCAAAAATGGGTATGTTTGAGGGAATAGTGGTTCCAACAATGCTGTATGGTTGCGAGGCGTGGGCTAAGGATAGAGTTGCGCGCAGGAGGGAGGATATACTGAAAATGAGATGTTTGAGGAATATATGTGGTGCGAGGTGGTTTGATCGAATAAGTAATAATAGGGTAAGAGAGATGTGTGGTAATAAAAAGGGTGTGGTTGAGAGAGCAGAAGAGGGTGTTTTCAAGTGGTTTGGTCACATGGAGAGAATGAGTGAGGAAAGATTGACAAAGAGGATATATGTATCAGAGGTGGAGGGAACGATGAGAAGTGGGAGACCAAATTGGAGGTGGAAGGATGGAGTGAGAAGATTTTAAGGGATCGAGGCCTGAACATGCAGGAGTGTGAAAGGCGGGCAAGTATTACAGTGCATTGGAACGATGTGGTATACCGATGCCGACGTGCTATCAATGGATTGAACCAGGGCATGTGAAGCGTCTGGGGTAAACCACGGAAAGTCTTGTGGGGCCTGGATCTGGAAAGGTAGCTGTGGTTTCGTTGCATTTTTGCATGACATCTAGAGACTGAGTGTGAACGAATGTGGCGTTTGTTGTCTTTTCCTAGCACTACCTCGCACACATGAGGGGGGAGAGGGTTGTTATTTCATGTGTGGCGAGGCGGCGATGGGAATGAATAAGGGCAGACAGTATGAATTATGTATACGTGTATACATGTATATGTCAGTGTGTGTATGTACAAGTATACGTTGAGATGTATAGGTATGTATATTGCGTGTGTGGACGTGTATGTATATGCATATGTATGTGGGTGGGTTGGGCCATTCTTTCGTCTGTTTCCTTGCGCTACCTCGCTAACGCGGGAGACAGCGACAAATCAAAATGAATAAATAATTAAATAAATAAATAAATAAATATATATATATATATATATATATATATTCATATATTTTTTTTTTCTTTTTTTTTTGCTTTGTCGCTGTCTCCCGCGTTTGCGAGGTAGCGCAAGGAAACAGACGAAAGAAATGGCCCAACCCACCCCCATACACATGTATATACATACGTCCACACACGCAAATATACATACCTACACAGCTTTCCATGGTTTACCCCAGACGCTTCACATGCCCTGAATCAATCCACCGACAGCACGTCAACCCCGGTATACCACATCGCTCCAATTCACTCTATTCCTTGCCCTCCTTTCACCCTCCTGCATGTTCAGGCCCCGATCACACAAAATCTTCTTCACTCCATCTTTCCACCTCCAATTTGGTCTCCCTCTTCTCCTCGTTCCCTCCACCTCCGACACATATATCCTCTTGGTCAATCTTTCGTCACTCATTCTCTCCATGTGCCCAAACCATTTCAAAACACCCTCTTCTGCTCTCTCAACCACGCTCTTTTTATTTCCACACATCTCTCTTACCCTTACGTTACTTACTCGATCAAACCACCTCACACCACACATTGTCCTCAAACATCTCATTTCCAGCACATCCATCCTCCTGCGCACCACTCTATCCATAGCCCACGCCTCGCAACCATACAACATTGTTGGAACCACTATTCCTTCAAACATACCCATTTTTGCTTTCCGAGATAATGTTCTCGACTTCCACATATTCTTCAAGGCTCCCAGAATTTTCGCCCCCTCCCCCACCCTATGATCCACTTCCGCTTCCATGGTTCCATCCGCTGCCAGATCCACTCCCAGATATCTAAAACACTTCACTTCCTACAGTTTTTCTCCATTCAAACTCACCTCCCAATTGACTTGACCCTCAACCCTACTGTACCTAATAACCTTGCTCTTATTCATATTTACTCTTAACTTTCTTCTTTCACACAAGAATGTTCTTTCGCAAAACCAGTGATGCTACTACTTTTGTGAATTAAGAACCATTGCAACATAAACCTCGCCAGGTGGTAGAGTGACCAGCAGTGTATCGAGACAGACTTCCCCAGAACTTTTTTAAAGGGGAAGTAAATGTTTATAGTTGTGTTACTGGAGTTATAGTTTTCATACATGGTGCTCTGACAAGAAAATAGTGAAATTGGAAAAGAATGTACCTTAGACATTGAAGCTTATTCTTTCATTGAAATGTGAACAAAGGGAGCATTTTTTTGAAAGTCATAGAGATGGAAAGCAAAAAGGTGTTTTTCATGAATATACTGGAAAAGTTGAGGTCCAGATAAACTTTTGGTCAGTCAAGTCTTTATTATGGCGGATGACCAACTACCTACCCTCATGTATCCAAGATATGGTTGTACTTTGTGTAATGAAGACAATTGAGAAACATCATAAGCCAATATTCCAGTTTCATGATAAGAGAACTGGACCAGGCAGTATGATACAGTGGTTAAATTGATGAAAACTACTATTGACGTTTGTGTAAATAAATTATACATTTCCCTTTTCCATAGCCAGAGGTTGAACCATTATGTGACATTCATTTTTCATTTCATTTCAAGCTAGAATTTTCAGTTTTCTAAATTATTTCTTACATTTTTTTCCTATGTATATATATATATATATATATATATATATATATATATATATATATATATATA
The DNA here is from genome assembly GCF_036320965.1 of Panulirus ornatus. Taxonomy (NCBI): domain Eukaryota; kingdom Metazoa; phylum Arthropoda; class Malacostraca; order Decapoda; family Palinuridae; genus Panulirus; species Panulirus ornatus. The sequence goes on along the minus strand of NC_092242.1, from coordinate 43,187,337 downwards.
TATATATATATATGTGTGTGTATGTGTGTGTATGTGTGTATATGTAAGTATATATGTGTATATATATAAATATATATATATATATATATATATATATATATATATATATATATATATATATATATATATATATATATATGTGTGTGTGTGTGTGTGTATGTGTGTGTATGTGTGTATATGTAAGTATATATGTGTATATATATAAATATATATATATATATATGAATATATATATATATATATATATATATATATATATATATATATATATATATATATATATATATATATATATATATATGTATATATATATATATATATATATATATATATATATATATATATATATATATATATATATATATATATATATATATATATATACATATATATATATATATATATATATATATATATATATATATATATATATATATATATATATATATTATCCCTGGGGATAGGGGTGAAAGAATACTTCCCACGCATTCCTCACGTGTCGTAGAAGGCGACTAGAGGGGACGGGAGTGGGATGCCAGAAATCCTCCCCTCATTGTATTTTAACTTTCTAAAAATGGGAAATAGAAGGAGTCACGCGTGGAGTGCTCATCCTCCTCGTAGACTTAGATTGGGGTGTCTAAATGTGTGTGGATGTAACCAAGATGTGAAAAAAGGAGAGATAGTTCGTATTTTTGAGGAAAGGAACCTGGATGTTTTGGCTATGAGTGAAACAAAGCTCAAGGATAAAGGGGAAGAGTGGTTTGGGAATGTCTTGGGAGTAAAGTCAGGGGTTAGTGAGAGGACAAGAACAAGGGAAGGAGTAGCAGTACTCCTGAAACAGGAGTTGTGGGTGTATGTGACAGAATGTAAGAAAGTAAATTCTAGATTAATATGGGTAAAACTGAAATTTGATGGAGAGAGATGAGTGATTATTGGTGCATATGCACCTAGGCATGAGAAAAAAGATCATGAGAGGCAAGTGTTTTGGGAACAGCTGAATGAGTGTGTTAGTGGTTTTGATGCGCAAGAAAGGGTTATAGTGATGGGTGATTTGAATGCAAAGGTGAGTAATGTGGCAGTTGAGGGAATAATTGGCATAAATGGGGTATTGTAAATGGAAATGGTGAAGAGCTTGTAGATTTATGTGCTGAAAAAAGACTGGTGATTGGGAATACCTGGTTTAAAAAGCGAGATATACATAAGTATACGTATGTAGGTAGGAGAGAAAGCCAGAGAGCGTTATTGGATTACGTGTTAATTGACAGGCGCGCAAAAGAGATACTTTTGGATGTTAATGTGCAGAGAGGTGCAACTGGAGGGATGTCTGATCATTATCTTGTGAAGGCTAAGGTGAAGATTTGTATGGGTTTTCAGAAAAGAAGAGTGAATGTTGGGGTGAAGAGGGTGGTGAGAGTAAGTGAGCTTGGGAAGGAGACTTGTGTGAGGAAGTACCGGGAGAGACTGAGTACAGAATGGAAGAAGGTGAGAACAATGGAAGTAAGGGGAGTGGGGGAGGAATGGGATGTATTTAGGGAATCAGTGATGGATTGCGCAAAAGATGCTTGTGGCATGAGAAGCGTTGGAGGTGGGTTGATTAGAAAGGGTAGTGAGTGGTGGGATGAAGAAGTAAGAGTATTAGTGAAAGAGAAGAGAGAGGCATTTGGACGATTTTTGCAGGGAAAAATGCAATCGAGTGGGAGATCTATAAAAGAAAGAGACAGGAGGTCTAGAGAAAGGTGCAAGGGGTGAAAAAGAGGGCAAATGAGAGTTGGGGTGAGAGAGTACCATTAAATTCTAGGGAGAATAAAAAGATGCTCTGGAAGGAGGTCAATAAAGTGCGTAAGACAAGGTAGCAAATGGGAACTTAAGTGAAGGGCGCTACTGGGGAGGTGATAACAAGTAGTGGTGATGTGAGAAGGAGATGGAATGAGTATTTTGAAGGTTTGTTGAATGTGTTTCATGATAGAGTGGCAGATATAGGGTGTTTTAGTCGAGGTGGTGTGCAAAGTGAGAGGGTTAGGGAAAATGATTTGGTAAAGAGAGAAGAGGTAGTAAAAGCTTTGCGGAAGATGAAAGCCGGCAATGCAGCTGGTTTGGATGGTATTGCAGTGGAATCTATTAAAAAGGGGGTGACGGTATTGTTGACTGGTTGGTAAGGTTACTTAATGTATGTATGACTCATTGTGAGGTGCCTGAGGATTGGCGGAATGCGTGCATAGTGCCATTGTACAAAGGCAAAGGGGATAAGAGTGTGTACTCAAATTACAGAGGTATAAGTTTGTTGAGTATTCCTGGTAAATTATATGGGAGGGTATTGATTGAGAGTGTGAAGGCATGTACAGAGCATCAGATTGGGGAAGAGCAGTGTGATTTCAGAAGTGGTAGAGGATGTGTGGATCAGGTGTTTGCTTTGAAAAATGTGTGTGAGAAATACTCAGAAAAGCAAATGGATTTATATGTAGTATTTATGGATCTGGAGAAGGCATATGATAGAGTTGATAGAGATGCTCTGTGGAAGGTATTAAGAATATATGGTGTGAGAGGCAAGTTGTTAGAAGCAGTGAAAGGTTTTTATCGAGGATGTAAGGCATGTGTATGTGTAGTAAGAGAGGAAAGTGATTGGTTCTCAGTGAAGGTAGGTTTGCGGCAAGGGTGTGTGATGTCTCCGTGGTTGTTTAATTTGTTTATGGATGGGGTTGTTAGGGAGGTGAATGCAAGAGTTTTGGAAAGAGGGGCAAGTATGAAGTCTGTTGTTGTTCGCTGATGATACAGCGCTGGTGGCTGATTCATGTGAGAAACTGCACAAGCTGGTGACTGAGTTCGGTAAAGTGTGTGAAAGAAGAAAGTTAAGAGTAAATGTGAATAAGAGCAAGGTTATTAGGTACAGTAGGGTTGAGGTTCAAGTCAACTGGGAGGTAAGTTTGAATGGAGAAAAACTGGAGGAAGTAAAGTGTTTTAGATATCTGAGAGTGGATCTGAAAGCGGATGGAACCATGGAAGCGGAAGTGAATCATAGGGTGGGGGAGGGGGCGAAAATCCTGGGAGCCTTGAAGAATGTGTGGAAGTCGAGAACATTATCTCGGAAAGCAAAAATGGGTATGTTTGAAGGAATAGTGGTTCCAACAATGTTGTATGGTTGCGAGGCGAGGGCTATGGATAGAGTTGTGCGCAGGAGGGTGGATGTGCTGGAAATGAGATGTTTGAGGACAATGTGTGGTGTGAGGTGGTTTGATCGAGTAAGTAACGTAAGGGTAAGAGAGATGTGTGGAAATAAATAGAGCGTGGTTGAGAGAGCAGAAGAGGGTGTTTTGAAATGGTTTGGGCACATGGAGAGAATGAGTGAGGAAAGATTGACCAAGAGGATATATGTGTCGGATGTGGAGGGAACGAGGAGAAGTGGGAGACCAAATTGGAGGTGGAAAGATGGAGTGAAAAAGATTTTGTGTGATCGGGGCCTCTAACATGCAGGAGGGTGAAAGGAGGGCAAGGAATAGAGTGAATTGGATCGATGTGGTATACCGGGGTTGACGTGCTGTCAGTGGATTGAATCAGGGCATGTGAAGCGTCTGGGGTAAACCATGGAAAGCTGTGTAGGTATGTATATTTGCATGTGTGGACGTGTATCGGGATGGGTTGGGCCATTTCTTTCGTATGTTTCCTTGCGCTACTTCGCAAACGCGGGAGACAGCGGCAAAGAAAAATATATATATATATATATATATATATATATATATATATATATATATATATATATATATATATATATATATATATATATATATATATATATATATATATATATATAGATAGATAGATAGATAGATAGATAGATAGATAGATAGATAGATATATATGTACATATATATATATATATATATATATATATATATATATATATATATATATATATATATATATATATATATATATATATATGTATATTCTTTTTTTTTCTTTCAAACTATTCGCCATTTCCCGCATTAGCGAGGTAGCGTTAAGAACAGAGGACTGGGCCTTTGAGGGAATACCCTCACCTGGCCCAATATATATATATATATATATATATATATATATATATATATATATATATATATATATATATATATATATATATATATATATATATATATGCTCATCCTCCTCGAAAGCTCACATTGGGGTGTCTGAATGTGTGTCGATGTAAGCAAGATGAGAAAAGAGGAGAGATAAGTGGTATGTTTGAGGAAAGGAACCTGGATGTTTTGGCTCAGAGTGAAACGAAGCTCAAGAGTAAAGGGAAAGAGTGGTTTGGGAATGTCTTGGGAGTAAAGTCAGGGGTTAGTGAGAGGACAAGAGCAAGGGAAGGAGTAGCTCTACTCCTGAAACAGGAGTGGTGGGAGTCTGTGATAGAGTGTAAGAAAGTAAACTCTGGATTGATATGTATAAAGACAGAAGTGGAGGAAGAGAGATGGGTGATTATTGGTGCATATACACCAAGGCATAAGAAGAAAGATCATGAGAGGCAAGTGTTTTGGGATTAGCTGAATGTGTGTTTCAGTAGTTTTGATGCACGAGACCGGGTTATAGTGATGTATGATTTGAATACAAAGGTGAGTAACGTGGTAGTTGAGGGAATAATTGGTGTACATGTGGTGTTTAGTGGTGTAAATGTAAATGGTGAAGAGATTGTAGATTTATGTGCTGAAAAAGTTCTGGAGATTGGGAGTACCTGGTTTAAAAAGAGAGATATACATAAGGGTACGTATGTAAGTAGTAGAGATGGCCAGAGAGTGTTATTGGTTTACGTGTTAATTGATAGGCGCGCGAAAGAGACTTTTGGATGTTAACGTGCTGAGAGGTGCAACTGGAGGGATGTCTGAACATTATCTCGTGGAGACGAAGGTGAAGATTTGTAGAGGTTTTCAGAAAAGAAGAGAGAATGTTGGGGTGAAAAGAGTGGTGAGAGTAAGTGAGCTTGTGAAGGAGACTTGTGCGAGGAAGTACCAGGAGAGACTGAGTACAGAATGGAAAACGGTGAAAACAAAGAACGTAAGGGGAGTGGAGGAGGAATGGGATGTGTTTAGGGAATCAGTGATGGCTTGAGGAAAAGATGCTTGTGGCATATGAAGCGTGGGATGTTGGCAGATTAGAGAGGGTAGTGAGGGGTGGGATGAAAAAGTAAGATTATTACTGAAACAGAAGAGAGAGGCATTTGGACGATTTTTGCAGGTAAATAATGGAAATGACTGGGAGATGTATAAAAGAGTGGCAGGAGGAGAAAATAAATGTGCAAGAGGTGAAAAAGAGGGCAAATGAGACCTCGGGTGAGAGTGTATCATGAAATTTTAGGGAGGATTAAAAGATGTTTTGTAAGGAGGTAAATAAAGTACGTAAGACAAGGGAACAAATGGGAACTTCAGTTAAGGGGGCTAATGGGGAGGTGATAACATGTAGTAGTGATATGAGAAGGAGATGCAGTGAGTATTTTTAAAGTTTGTTGAATGGGTTTGATGATAGAGTGGCAGATATAAAGTGTGTTGATTGAGGTGGTATGCAAAGTGAAAGGGCTAGGGAAAATGATTGGGTAAACAGAGAATATGTAGTAAAAGCTTTGCGGAACATGAAAGCCGGCAAGGCAGCGGGTTTGGATGGTATTGTAGTGGAATTTATTCAAAAAGGGGCTGACTGTATTGTTGACTGGTTGGTAAGGTTATTTAATGTATGTATGCCTAATGGTGAAGTGCCTGAGGATTTGCGGAATGCTTGCATAGTACCATTGTACAAAGGCAAAAGGGATAAAAGTGAGTGCTTAAATTACAGTGGTATAAGTCTGTTGAGAATTCCTGGGAAATTATATGGGAGGGTATTGATTGAGAGTGTGAAGGCATTTACAGAGTATCAGATTGAGGAAGAGCAGTGTGGTTTCAGAAGTGGTAGATGATGTTTGGATCAGGAGTTTGCTTTGAAGAATGTATGTGAGAAATACTTAGAAAAGCAAATGGATTTGCATGTAGCATTTATGGATCTGGAGAAGGTATATGATAGAGTTGATAGACAGGCTCTGTGGAAGGTATTAAGAATATATGGTATGAGAGGCAAGTTGTTAGAAGCAGTGAAAAGTTTTTTATCGAGGATGTAAAGCATTTGTACGTGTAGGAAGAGATGAAAGTGATTGGTTCTCGGTGAATGTAGGTTTGCTTCAGCGGTGTGTGATGTCTCCATGGTTGTTTAATTTGTTTATGGATGGAATTGTTAGGCAGGTGAATGCATGAGTTTTGGAAAGAGGGGCAAGTATGTAGTCTGTTGTGGATGAAAGAGTTTGGGAAGTGAGTCAGTTGTTGTTCGCTGATGATACAGCGCTGGTGGCTGATTCCTGTGAGAAACTACAGAAGCTCGTGACTGAGTTTGGTAAACTGTGCGATAGTAGAAAGCTGAGAGTAAATGTGAATAAGAGCAAGGTAATAATATTAGATACAGTATGGTTGAGAGACAAGTCAACTGGGAGGTAAGTTTGAATGGAGAAAAACTGGCGAAAGTGAAGTGTTTTAGATATCTGGAAGTCGATTTGGCAGCGGATGGAACCATGGAAGCGAAAGTATATTATAGGGTGGTGGAGGAGGTGAAAGTTCTGGGAGCGTTAAAGAATGTGTGGAAGTCGAGACATTATCTCAGAAAGAAAAAATGGGTATATTTGAAGGAGTAGTGTTTTCAACAATGTTATACGGTTGCGAGGCGTGGGCTATAATTAGAGTTGTGCGGAGGAGGGTGGATGTGCTGGAAATGAGATGTTTCAGGACAATATGTGGTCTGAGGTGGTTTGATCGAGTAAGTAATGATAGGATAAGAGAGATGTGTGGTAATAAAAAGAGTGTCGTTGAGAGAGTAGAGGATGGTGTTTTGAAATGGTTTGGTCACATGGATAAAATAAGTGGGGAAAGATTGACCAAGAGGATATATGTGTCAGAGGTGGAGGGAACGAGGAGAAGTGGGAGACCAATTTGGAGGTGTAAAGATGGAGTGAAAAAGATTTTGAGTGATCGGGGCCTGAACATGCAGGAGGGTGAAAATCGTTCAAGGAATAGAATGAATTGGAACGATGTGGTATACCGGGGTCGACCTGCTGTCAATGGATTGAACTAGGGCATGTGAAGCGTCTAGGGTAAAACATGGAAAGTTCTCTTGAGCCTGGATGTGGAAAGGTAGCTGTGGTTTCGGTGCATTATTACATGGCAGCTAGAGACTGAGTGTGAACGAATGTGGCCTTTGTTGTCTTTTTCTAGCGCTACCTCGCGCACATGAAAGGGGAGGGTTTTTTATTTTATGTGTAGAGGGGTGGCGATGGGAATGAATAAAGGCAGACAGCATGAATTATGTACATGTGTATATATGTATATGTCTGTGTGTGTATATATATATATATATACGTTGAGATGTATAGGTATGTATATTTACATCTGTGGACGTTTGTGTATGTGGTTGGATTGGACAATTCTTTCGTCTGTTTCTTTGCGCTACCTCGCTAACGCGGGAGACAGCAGCAAAGCAGAATTAATAGTAAATATATGTATATATATATATATATATATATATATATATATATATATATATATATATATATATATATATATATATATGTATATATATATATATATATATATATATATATATATATATATATATATATATATATATATATATATATATATATATATATATATATATATATATATATATATATATATATATATATATATATGTATATATATATATATATATATATGTATATATATATATATATATATATGTGTCGGAGGTGGAGGGAACGAGGAGAAGAGGGAGACCAAATTGGAGGTGGAAAGATGGAGTGAAAAAGATTTTGTGTGATCGGGGCCTGAACATGCAGGAGGGTGAAAGGAGGGCAAGGAATAGAGTGAATTGGAGCGATGTGGTATACTGGGGTTGACGTGCTGTCAGTGGATTGAATCAGGGCATCTGAAGCGTCTGGGGTAAACCATGGAAAGCTGTGTAGGTATGTATATTTGCGTGTGTGGACGTATGTATATACATGTGTATGGGGGTGGGTTGGGCCATTTCTTTCGTCTGTTTCCTTGCGCTACCTCGCAAACGCGGGAGACAGCGACAAAGCAAAAAAAAAAAAAAAAATATATATATATATATATATATATATATATATATATATATATATATATATATATATATATATATATATAGGTATATTTATATTTTATTTTGCTTTGTCTCTTTCTCCCGCGTTTGCGAGGTAGAGCAAGGAAACACACGAAAGAAATGGCTCAACCCACCCCCATACACATGTATATACATACACGTCCACACGCAAATATACATACCCATACATCTCAATGTACACATATATATACACACACAGACATATACATATATACACATGCAAACAATTCACACTGTCTGCCTTTATTCATTCCCATCGCCACCTCGCCACACATGGAATACCATCCCCCTCCCCCCTCATGTGTGCGAGGTAGCGCTAGGAAAAGACAACAAAGGCCGTATTCGTTCACACTCAGTCTCTAGCTGTCATGCAATAATGCCCTAAACCACAACTCCCTTTCCACATCCAGGCCCCACAGAACTTTCCATGGTTTACCCCAGACGCATCACATGCCCTGATTCAATCCATTGACAGTACGTCGACCCCGGCGGCGTTTTACGAAAGCGCGGATTGGCATATCAAAAGCGCGGCAAAAGTTGCTGATATATTGCTATCAAAAGCGCGGCAGAATATTAAGTCAAAAGCGCGTTTTATCACTCAACTCTAAGTCCGATTGTTTATACGTTCATTAACGATCGTTCACCTCTTCCGTTAGCCAGATGATATCATCTGTTGCCCCCTGCTTACCACGGGGAGGTGGAAGTAGGACTTTTAAGCAGGAAAAATTATATATTTGTTAAGTAAGTATAGGCTTGTCCTTGTAAGTATATTCTTCTTGCACCTTAGTACAGGCTTGTCCTTGCAGTCCTTTATGAAAGCTTTATAAAACTTTATAAAACTTTATAAAAACTTTATAAAAAATATGTGTCCATAAAACCAGTTTATGTAATAAAACATTCGTCATACACCTTGCAATCCTTTATAAAAACACTTCTCCTCTTCCATAAAAACTCAGTTACATGTTTGTTCTTGCTGTGAATCTGTTTCCCAAGGCCTTCATATAATTGCGTCGATTTATTTCCCCAGAGATAAATTTGTTGTACTGTGTCACGGCATACTCTGTCCTGTCTCGATCAACTTTCCGCGTACTTGCTGGTTTACCGACACTCTTGATCTTAACATAAGTAGCAGTCTGGAGCTTTCCTAGTACATCCATGAATACAAATATAGATGGGTGGGATGCATAAAATTGCTCATTGAAATGAGCATGAAAATATTCGGCAACATTGTTCGTACGCTTTGTATTTGAGGGGACTTCAGCCCAAAGCACTGGAGGATATCTTGACTCTGCTGTTACATAATTATCAACCAGATAGTCTGCAAAGCGAATACATCTTTCATCTTGAGGTGCCTCTGTCATTACTTCCTCGACAAAGCAATCTTCTACATCTGTTGGGTCAATGAAATGTAGACCAAATGATAATTTCAGCCACTGGCCTATATCACTGTTGGTGTCCTTGTAATCCTTACTTAGGCCCAGGTTCTGAATTTTTCTCCACCATGCCTGGCCTAAATGAAATCGACAACATTTGATCACAGCGGTTGGAAATATCTCTCTCAGAACAGTGAGCATGGCAAATTCAAAATCAACATGTATCACTAAGGGTTCCAGTTGCATATTCTTTGAGGTACAAATGTCATTTAAACATTTCCACAGATTTCTATAAATATCCTCAGACTGACCTGGCAAGAGGGCATACACTAATGGAATATGATGCCCATTACACAATCCATGTATGGTGTATAGTTGGTAGAAGAACTTCGGACAGCTCTTGAAGGTCCCATCAACGAAGATCTCTTCAGCAGTGTTCGCCAGGAATGCAAGATTAGTAATACATGAAATGATAACCATACCAGAATATGGATTATTTTCAAGGATGAATTCTTCACCTTTTGTCGTAGTAGTATTCATAGAATTTAGAGCACGATGTACTTCCTCACGAGTTTTAGGCAATACAGGATACGCTTTCCGCCTTTCTCGGTATAATGATTGTGCTATAGATCTTAGATCACCTGATTCTAGCTCATTTTCAGGAAATGTATGCAACTCCGTTCTAATGAGCTTAGATGGCCTTGCCGTCATGTCGTCACTTCTTGCCTTTGTTTGTTTGGGAAATCGTAAACTCCATAGCTGAAAGTTATGACAACACAGGATTGACTGTCAGGTTCAGACTGAGCACCGTGGGCTTCAGCACTGTGAACAGGAAACCATCGAGACAGACACTCGCTGTGGTCTCGGTGAACAGTGTGAAGCATTATGAAACACCGAATGATTCTCAATGACACAGCGAGTGAACGGATTAACCTTGCCGCGCATTTGATAGTACTTTAAGGGTGAGTTTCGAACGCGGTCACTTTCTCGAATCCGCGCTTTTCATATACGCTCGACCCGGTATACCACATCGATCCAATTCACTCTATTCTTTGCCCGCCTTTCACCCTCCTGCATGTTCAGGCCCCGATCACTCAAAATCTTTTTCACTCCATCTTTCCACCTCCAATTTGGTCTCCCACTTCTCCTCGTTCCCTCCGCCTCCGACACATATATATTCTCTTGGTCAATCTTTACTCACTCATTCTCTCAATGATCAATGATCTCATTCGATCAAACCACCTCACACCACATATTGTCCTGAAACATCTCATTTCCAGCACATCCACCCTCCTGCGCACTACTCTATCCATAGCCCACGCCTCGCAACCATACAACATTGTTGGAACCACTATTCCTTCAAACATACCCATTTTTGCTTTCGGAGATAATGTTCTCGACTTCCAAACATTCTTCAAGACTCCCAGGATTTTCGCCCCCTCCCCCACCCTCTGATTCACTTCCGCTTCCATGGTTCCATCCGCTGGCAGATCCACTCCCAGATATCTAAAACACTTTACTTCTTCCAGTTTTTCTCCATTCAAACTTACCTCCCAATTGACTTGACCCTACTGTAACTAATAACCTTGCTCTTATTCACATTTACTCTTAACTTTCTTCTTTCACACACTTTACCAAACTCAGTCACCAGCTCACATGAATCAGCTACCAGCGCTGTATCATCAGCGAACAACAACTGACTCACTTCCCAAGCTCTCTCATCCCCAACACACTGCATACTTGCCCGTCTTTCATTGCTTGCCCGTCTTTCAACTCTTGCATTCACCTCCCTAGCAACCCCATACTTTCATACTTGCCCGTCTTTCAACTCTTGCATTCACCTCCCTAGCAACCCCATCCATAAACAAATTGAACAACCATGGAGACATCACACACCCCTGCCGCAAACCTACATTCAATGAGGACCAATCACTTTCCTCTCTTCCTACACGTACACATGCCTTACATCCTCGATAAAAACTTTTCACTGCTTCTAACAAGTTGCCTCCCACACCATATATTCTTAGTACCTTCCACAGAGCATCTCTATGAACTCTATCATATGCCTTCTCCAGATATCTTCGGATAGGTGAGAGAGAATACTACCCATGCATTCCTCACGTGTCGTAGAAGGCGACTAAAGGGGACGGGAACGAGGGGCTAGAAACCCTCCCAACCTTGTATTCCAACTTTCTATAAGGGGCAACAGAAGAAGAATTCACGCGGGGAGTGCTCATCCTCCTCGAAGGCTCGGATTGGGGTTTCTAAATGTGTGTGGATGTAAACAAGCTGTGAAAAAAGGAGAGATAGGTATTATGTTTGAGGAAAGGAAACTGGATGTTTTGCATCTGTGTGAAAAGAAGCTCAAGGGTAGAGAAAAGTGGTTTGGGAATGTTTTAGGAGAAAAGTCATTGGTTGGTGAAAGGACAAGAGCAAGAGAAGGAATAGCATTACCCCTGAGACAGGAGTTGTGGGAGTATGTGATAGAGTTGAAATGGGTAAAACTGAAAGTGGATGGAGAAAGATGGGTGAGTATTGGTGCATATGCACCGAGGCATGAGAAGAAATATCATGAGTGGCAAGTGTTTCGGGAGCAGCTGAGTGGGTGTGTTAGTCGTTTTGTTGCACGATACTGGGTTATAGCGATGGGTGATTCAAATACAAATGTTAATAATGTTGGAGTTGAGTGAATAATTGGTGTACATGGGGTGTTCAGTATTGTAAAATGAAATGGTGAAGAGCTTGTAGATTTATGTGCTGAAAAAGGACTGGTGATTGGGAATACCCGGTTTAAAATGAGATACATACATAAGTATACGTATGTAAGTAGGAGAGATGGCCAGAGAACGTTATGGGATTACGTGTTAATTGTTGGGCGCGCGAAAGAGATACTTTTGGATGTTAATGTGCTGAGAGGTGCAACTGGAGGGATGTCTGATCATTATCTTGTGGAAGCGAAGGTGAAGATTTGTAGAGGTTTTCAGAAAAGAGTAGAGAATGTTGGGGTGAAGAGAGTGGTTAGAGTAAGTGAGCTTGGGAAGGAGACTTGTGTGAGGAAGTACCAGGAGAGACTGAGTGCAGAATGGAAAAATTTAGAGCAAAGGACGTAATGGGAGTTGGGAAGGAATGGGATATGTTTAAGGAAGCAGTGATGGTTGCGCAAAAGATGCTTGTGGCATGAAATACTTAGAAAAGCAAATGGATTTGTATGTATCATTTATGGATCTGGATAAGGCACATGATAAGAGTTAGAAATGCCCTGTGGAAGATGTTAAGAATATATATAGTGTGGGAGGCAAGTTGTTAGAAGCAATGAAAAGATTTTATCAAGGATGTAAGGCATGTGTAAGAGTAGGACGAGAGGAAAGTGATTGGTTTTTAGTGAATATTGGTTTGCGGCAGGGGGTGCGTGATGTCTTCATGGTTATTTAATGTGTTTATCGATAAGGTTGTTAGGAAGGTGAATGCAAGAGTTTTGGAGAGATGGGTAAGTATACAGTCTGTTGTGGATGAGAAAGCTTGGGAAGTGAGTCAGTTGTTGTTCGCTGATGATAAAGCGCTGGTGGCTGATTCGGGTAAGAAACTGCAGAAGATGGTGACTGAGTTTGATAAAGTGTGTGAAAGAGAAGGCTGAGAGTGAGTGTGAATAAGAACAAGGTTATTAAGTACAGTAGGGTTGAGGGACAACTCAATTGGGAGGTAAGTTTGAATGGAGAAAAACTGGAGGATGTGAAGTGTTTTAGATATCTGGGTGTGGATTTGGCAGCGGATAGAAACATGGAAGCGAAAGTTCTGGGAGCGTTGAAAAATGTGTAGAAAGCGAGCACATTATCTCGGAAAGCAAAAATGGGTATGTTTGAAGGAATAGTGGTTCCGACAATGTTATATGGTTGCGAGGCGTGGGCTATATATAGATTTGTGCAGAGGAGGGTGTATGTGTTGGAAATGGGATGTTTGAGGACAATATGTGGTGTGAGGTGGTTTGATCGAGTAAGTAATGAAAGGGTAAGAGAGATGTGAGGTACTAAAAAGAGTTTGGTTGAGAGAGCAGAAGAGAGTGTTTTGAAATGGTATGGTCACATGGAGAGAATGATTGAGAAAATATTGGCAAAGACGATATATGTGTCAGAGGTGGAAGGACGAGAAGTGGGAGACCAAATTGGAGGTGGAAAGATGGAGTGAAAAGATTTTGAGCGATCGGGGCCTGAACATGCAGGAGGGTGAAAGGCGTGCAAAGAATAGAGTGAATTCGAACGATGTGGTATACCGAGGTCAACATGCTGTCAATGGATTGAACCAGGGCATGTGAAGCGTCTCGGGTAAACCATGGAAAGTTTTGTGTGGCCTGGATGAGGAAAGGGACCTGTGGTCTCGGTGCATTATACATGACAGCTAGAGACTGAGTGTGTACGAATGTGTCCTTTATTGTCTTTTCCTAGCGCTTCCTCACGCGATTGCGGGGGGAGAGTGTTGTCATTCCATGTGTGGTGGGGTGGAACGAGAAGGAATAAAGGCATCAAGTTTGAATTATGTTCATGTGTATATAGATGTTTATAGACATATACATGTATACATATATATATATATATATATATATATATATATATATATATATATATATATATATATATATATATATATATATATATATATATATATATATATATATATATATATATATATATATATATATATATATATATATTATTTTTATCTTTATTATTTTGCTTTGTCGCTGTCTTCCTCGCCTGCGACGTAGCGCAAGGAAACAGACGAAAGAAATGGCCTAACCCACACCCACACACATACACACACACACACGTCCACACACGCCAACATACACACCCACACATCCCAACGTACACACATATATACACACACAGACAAAAACATATACACACATGAACACAATTTACACTGTCTGCCCCTACTCACCTCCATCGCCACCCCGCCGCACACGGAATAACATCCCCCTCCCTCCTCATGTGCGCGGGGCAGCGCCAGGAAAAGACAACAAAGGCCCCATTCGCTCACACTTACTCTCTAGCTGTCATGCAATAATGCCCGAAACCACTGCTCCCTTGCCACATCCAGGCCCCACACAACTTTCCATGGTTTACCCCAGACGCTTCATATGCCCTGATTCAATCCATTGACAGCACGTCAACCCCGGTATACCACATCGATCCAATTCACTCTATTCCTTGCCCGCCTTTCACCCTCCTGCATGTTCAGGCCCCGATCACTCAAAATCTTTTTCACTCCATCTTTCCACCTCCAATTTGGTCTCCAACTTCTCGTTCCCTCCACCTCCGACACATATATCCTCTTGGTCAATCTTTCCTCACTCATTCTCTCCATGTGCCCAAACCATTTCAAAACACCCTCTTCTGATCTCTCAACCACGCTCTTCTTATTTACACACATCTCCCTTACCCTTACATTACTTACTCGATCAAACCACCTCACACCACATATTGTCCTCAAACATCTCATTTCCAGCAAATCCATCCTCCTGCGCACAACTCTATCCATAGCCCACGCCTCGCAACCATACAACATTGTTGGAACCACTATTCCTTCAAACATACCCATTTTTGCTTTCGAAGATAATGTTCTCGACTTCCAAACATTCTTCAAGACTCCCAGGATTTTCGCCCCCTCCCCACCCTTTGATTTACTTCCGCTTCCATGGTTCCATCCGCTGCCAGATCCACTCTCAGATATCTAAAACACTTTACTTCCTCCAGTTTTTCTCCATTCAAACTTACCTCCCAATTGACTTGACCCTTAACCCTACTGTAAATAATACCCTTGCTCTTATTCACATTTACTCTTAACTTTCTTCTTTCACACACTTTACCAAACTCAGTCACCAGCTTCTGCAGTTTCTCACATGAATCAGCCACCTGCGCTGTATCATCAGCGAACATCAACTGACTCACTTCCCAAGCTCTCTCATCCCCAACAGACTGCATACTTGCCCCTCTTTCTTGCATTCACCTCCCTAACAACCCCATCCATAAACAAATTAAACAACCATGGAGACATCACACACCCCTGCCGCAAACCTACAGAGAACTGAGAACACATCACTTTCCTCTCTTCCTACACGTACACATGCCTTACATCCTCGATAAAAACTTTTCACTGCTTCTAACAACTTTCCTCCCACACCATATATTCTTAGTACCTTCCACAAAGCATCTCTATCAACTCTATCATATGCCTTCTCCAGATCCATAAATGCTACATACAAATCCATTTGCTTTTCTAAGTATTTCTCACATACATTCTTCAAAGCGACCACCTGATCCACACATCCTCTACCACTTCTCAAACCACACTGCTCTTCCCCCAATCTGATGCTCTGTACATGCCTTCACCCTCTCAATCAATACCCTCCCATACAATTTTCCAGGAATACTCAACAAACTTATAACTCTGTAATTGGAGCACTTACTCTTATCCCCTTTGCCTTTGTACAATGGCACTATGCAAGCATTCCGCCAATCCTCAGGCACATCACCATAAATCATACATACATTGAATAAGCTTACCAACCAGTCAACAATACAGTTACCCCCTCTTTAAATAAATTCCACTGCAATACCATCCAAACCTGCTGCCTTGCCGGCTTTCATCATCAACATCATCAACACCCTCGGTACAGGCCTGAACTTCACAATTAAGAACCATTGCAACACAAACCTCCCCAGGTGGTAGAGTGACACGCAGTGTATTGAGACAAGACTTCCCCAGAACTTTTTAAAGTGGAAGTAAATGTCTATGCTTGTGTTACTGGAGTGATAGTTTTTATACATGGTGCTCTGACATGAAAATAGTGAAATTGGAAAAGAATGTAGCTTAGACATTGAAGCTTATTCTTTCATTGAAATGCAAACATATTGAGCATTTTTCAAAGTGATAGAGATAGAAAGCAAAAAGGTGTTTCTTCGTAAATGTACTGGAAAACTTGAGGTCCAGATAAACTTTTGGTCTGTCAAGACTTTATTATGGCGGATGACCAACTACCTACCCTCATGTATCGAAGATATGGTTGTACTTCATGTAGTGAAGACAATTGAGAAACATCATAAGCCAATATTCCAGTTTCATGATAAGAGAAGAAGTGGACCAGGCAGTATGATACAGTGGTTAAATTGATGAAAACTACTATTGACGTTTTGTGTAAATAAATTATACATTTCCCTTTTCCATAGCCAGAGGTTGAACCATTGTGACATTCATTTTTCATTTCATTTCCAGCTAGAAGTTTCAGTTTTCTAAATCATTTCTTACATTTTTCAAATGTATATATATATATATATATATATATATATATATATATATATATATATATATATATAATGTGAATAAGAGGAAGGTTATTAGGTACAGTAGGGTTGACAGTCAAGTCAATTGGGAGGTAAGTTTGAATGGAGAAAAACTGGAGGAAGTAAAGTGTTTTAGATATCTGGGAGTGGATCTGGCAGCGGATGGAACCATGTAAGCGGAAGTGGATCATAGGGTGGGGGAGGGGGCGAAAATCCTGGGAGTCTTGAAGAATGCGTGGAAGTCGAGAACATTATCTCAGAAAGCAAAAATGGGTATGTTTGAAGGATTAGTGGTTCCAACAAAGTTATATAGTTGCGAGGCGTGGGCTATGTATAGAGTTGTGCGCAGGAGGATGGATGTGCTGGAAATGAGATGTTTGAGGACAATGTGTGGTGTGAGGTGGTTTGATCGAGTAAGTAACGTAAGGGTAAGAGAGATGTGTGGAAATAAATAGAGCGTGGTTGAGAGAGCAGAAGAGGGTGTTTTGAAATGGTTTGGGCACATGGAGAGAATGAGTGAGGAAAGATTGACCAAGAGAATATATGTGTCGGAGGTGGAGGGAACGAGGAGAAGTGGGAGACCAAATTGGAGGTGGAAAGATGGAGTGAAAAAGATTTTGTGTGATCGGGGCCTGAACATGCAGGAGGGTGAAAGGAGGGCAAGGAATAGAGTGAATTGGATCGATGTGGTATAGCGGGGTTGACGTGCTGTCAGTGGATTGAATCAGGGCATGTGAAGCGTCTGGGGTAAACCATGGAAAGCTGTGTAGGTATGTATATTTGCGTGTGTGGACGTGTATGTATATACATGTGTATGGGGATGGGTTGGGCCATTTCTTTCGTCTGTTTCCTTGCGATACCTCGCAAACGCGGGAGACAGCGACAAAGCAAAAAAAAAAAAAAAAAAATAAAAAAAGAAAATATATATATATATATATATATATATATATATATATATATATATATATATATATATATATATATATATATATATATATATATATATATACATATATATATATACATATATATATATATATATATATATATATATATATATATATATATATATATATATATATATATATATATATATATATATAAATATATATATATAATATATATATATATATATATATATATATATATATATATATATATATATATATATATATATATATATATATATATATATATATATATATATACATATATATATATATATATATATATATATATATATATATATATATATATATATATATATATATATATATATATATATATATATATATATATATATATATATATATATATATATATATACATATATATATATATATATATATATATATATATATATATATATATATATATATATATATGTATATGTATATATATACATATATATAGACTTTTTCTTTTTTTTTTTTGCTTTGTCGCTGTCTCCCGCGTTTGCGAGGTAGCGCAAGGAAACGGACAAAATAAATGGCCCAACCCACCCCCATACACAATGTACACACACCTACGCCCACACCCGCAAATATACATACCTATACATCTCAATGTACACATATATATATATACACACACAAACACATACATATATACCCATGCACACAATTCACACTGTCTGCCTCTATTCATTCCCATCGCCACCTCGCCACACATGGAATACCATCCCCCTCTCCCCTCATGTGTGCGAGGTAGCACTAGGAAAAGACAACGAAGGCCCCATTCGTTCAGCACTCAGTCTCTAGCTGGTCACGCAATAATGCCCGAAGCCACAGCTCCCTTTCCACATCCAGGCCCCACAGAACTTTCATGGTTTACCCCAGACGCTTTACATGCAGTGATTCAATCCACTGACAGCACGTCAACCCCGGTATACCACATCGATCCAATTCACTCTATTCCTTGCCCGCCTTTCACCGTCCTGCATGTTCAGGCCCCGATCACACAAAATCTTTTTTACTCCATCTTTCCACCTCCAATTTGGTCTCCCACTTCTCCTCGTTCCCTCCACCTCCGACATATATATCCTCTTGGTCAATCTTTCCTCACTCATTCTCTCCATGTGCCCAAACCATTTCAAAACACCCTCTTTTGCTCTCTCAACCACGCTCTTTTTATTTCCACACATCTCTCTTACCCTTACATTACTTACTCGATCAAACCACCTCACACCACACATTGTCCTCAAACATCTCATATCCAGCACATCGACCCTCCTGCGCACAACTCTATCCATAGCCCACGCCTCGCAACCATACAACATTGTTGGAACCACTATTCCTTCAAACATACCCATTTTTGCTTTCCGAGAAAATGTTCTCGACCTCCACACATTCTTCAAGGCTCCCAGGAATTTCGCCTCCTCCCCCACCCTATGATTCACTTCCGCTTCCATGGTTCCATCCGCTGCCAGATCCACTCCCAGATATCTAAAACACTTTACTTCCTCCAGTTTTTCTCCATTCAAACTTACCTCCCAATTGACTTGACCCTCAACCCGATATATATATATATATATATATATATATATATATATATATATATATATATATATATATATATATATATATATATATATATATATATATATATATATATATATATAGTAAACCTGGGGATAGGGGAGAAAGAATACCTCCCACGCATTACTCACGTGTCGTAGAAGGCGACTAGAGGGGACGGGAGTGGGGGGCCAGAAATCTTCCCCTCCCTGTATTTCAACTTTCTAAAATGGGAAACAGAAGAAGGAATCACGCGGGGAGTGCTCATCCTCCTCGAAGGCTCAGATTGGGGTGTTTAAATGTGTGTGGATGTAACCAAGATGTGAAAAAATGAGAGATAGGTAGTATGTTTGAGAAAAGGAACCTGGATGTTTTGGCTCGGAGTGAAACGAAGCTCAAGGGTAAAGGGGAAGAGTGGTTTGGGAATGCTTTGGGAGTAAAGTCAGGGGTTAGTGAGAGGACAAGAGCAAGGGAAGGAGTAGCACTACTCCTGAAACAGGAGCTGTGAGAGTATGTGATAGAGTGTAAGAAAGTAAATTCTAGATTAATATGGGTAAAACTGAAAGTTGATGGAGAGAGATGGGTGATCATTGGTGCATATGCACCTGGGCATGAGAAGAAAGATCATGAGAGGCAAGTGTTTTGGGAGCAGCTGAAAGAGTGTGTTAGTGGTTTTGATGCACAAGACCGGGTTAGAGTGATGGGTGATATGAATGCAAAGGTGAGTAATGTGGCAGTTGAGGGAATAATTGGTATACATGGGGTGTTCAGTGTTGTAAATGGAAATGGTGAAGAGCTTGTAGATTTATATGCTGAAAAAAGGACTGGTGATTGGGAATACCTGGTTTAAAAAGAAAGATATACATAAGTATACGTATGTAAGTAGGAGAGATGGCCAGAGAGCGTTATTGGATTACGTGCTAATTGACAGGCGCGCGAAAGAGAGACTTTTGGATGTTAATGTGCTGAGAGGTGCCACTGGAGGGATGTCTGATCATTATCTTGTGGAGGCGAAGGTGAAGATTTGTATGGGTTTTCAGAAAAGGAGAGTGAATGTTGGGGTGAAGAGGGTGGTGAGAGTAAGTGAGCTTGGGAAGGAGACTTGTGTGAGGAAGTACCAGGAGAGACTGAGTACAGAATGGAAAAAGGTGAGAACAATGGAAGTAAGGGGAGTGGGGGAGGAATGGGATGTATTTAGGGAATCAGTGATGGATTGCGCAAAAGATGCTTGTGGCATGAGAAGAGTGGGAGGTGGGTTGATTAGAAAGGGTAGTGAGTGGTGGGATGAAGAAGTAAGATTATTAGTGAAAGAGAAGAGAGAGGTATTTGGACGATTTTTGCAAGGAAAAAATACATTTGAGTGGGTGATGTATAAAAGAAAAAAACAGGAGGTCAAGAGAAAGGTGCAAGAGGTGAAAAAGAGGGCAAATGAGAGTTGGGTGAGAGAGTATCATTAAATTTTAGGGAGAATAAAAAGATGTTCTGGAAGGAGGTAAATAAAGTGCGTAGGACAAGGGAGCAAATGGGAACTTCAGTGAAGGGCGCAAATGGGGAGGTGATAACAAGTAGTGGTGATGTGAGAAGGAGATGAGTGAGTATATTGAAGATTTGTTGAATGTGTTTGATGATAGAGTGGCAGATATAGGGTGTTTTGGTCGAGGTGGTGTGCAAAGTGAGAGGGTTAGGGAAAATGATTTGGTAAACAGAGAAGAGGTAGTAAAAGCTTTGCGGAAGATGAAAGCCGGCAAGGCAGCAGGTTTGGATGGTATTGCAGTGGAATTTATTAAAAAAGGGGGTGATTGTATTATTGACTGAATGGTAAGGTTATGTATGACTCATGGTGAGGTGCCTGAGGATTGGCGGAATGTGTGCATAGTGCCACTGTACAAAGGCAAAGGGGATAAGAGTGAGTGCTCAAATTACAGAGGTATAAGTTTGTTGAGTATTCCTGGTGAATTATATGGGACGGTATTGATTTAGAGGGTGAAGGCATGTACAGAGCATCAGATTGGGGAAGAGCAGTGTGGTTTCAGAAGTGGTAGAGGATGTGTGGATCAGGTGTTTGCTTTGAAGAATGTATGTGAGAAATACTTAGAAAAGCAAATGGATTTGTATGTAGCATTTATGGATCTGGAGAAGGCATATGATAGAGTTGATAGAGATGCTCTGTGGAAGGTATTAAGAATATATGGTGTGGGAGGCAAGTTGTTAGAAGCAGTGAAAAGTTTTTATCGAGGATGTAAGGCATGTGTACGTGTAGGAAGAGAGGAAAGTGATTGGTTCTCAGTGAATGTAGGTTTGCGGCAGGGGTGTGTGATGTCTCCATGGTTGTTTAATTTGTTTATGGATGGGGTTGTTAGGGAGGTGAATGCAAGAGATTTGGAAAGAGGGGCAAGTATGCAGCATGTTGTGGATGAGAGAGCTTGGGAAGTGAGTCAGTTGTTGTTCGCTGATGATACAGCGCTGGTGGCTGATTCATGTGAGAAACTGCACAAGCTGGTGACTGAGTTTGGTAAAGTGTGTGAAAGAAGAAAGTTAAGAGTAAATGTGAATAAGAGGAAGGTTATTAGGTACAGTAGGGTTAAGGGTCAAGTCAATTGGGAGGTAAATTAGAATGGAGAAAAACTGGAGGAAGTAGAGTATTTTAGATATCTGAGAGTGGATCTGGCAGCGGATTGAACCATGGATGCGGAAGTGAATCATAGGGTTGGGGATGGGGCGAAAATTCTGGAAGCCTTGAAGAATGTTTGGAAGTCGAGAACATTATCTCCGAAAGCAAGAATGGGTATGTTTGAAGGAATAGTGGTTCCAACAATGTTGTATGGTTACGAGTCGGATGCTATGGATAGAGTTGTGCGCAGGAGGGTGAATGTGCTGGAAATGAGATGTTTGAGGACAATATGTGGTGTGAGGTGGTTTGATCGAGTAAGTAATGTAAGGGTAAGGGAGATGTGTGGAAATAAAAATAGTGTGGTTGAGAGAGCAGAAGAGGGTGTTTTGAAACGGTTTGGTCACATGGAGAGAATGAGTGAGGAAAGATTGACCAAGAGGATATATGTGTCAGAGGCGGAGGGAACGAGGAGAAGTGGGAGACCAAATCGGTGGTGGAAAGATGGAGCGAAAAAGATTTTGAGTGATCGGGGCCTGAACATGCAGGAGGGTGAAAGGCTTGCAAGGAATAGAGTGAATTGGAACGATGTGGTATACCGTGGTCGACGTGCTGTCAATGGATTGGAACAAGGCAAGTGAAGCGTCTGGGGTAAACCATGGAAAGTTTTGTGGGGCCTGGATATGGAAAGGGAGCTGTGGTTTCGGTGCATCATTACATGACAGCTAGAGACTGAGTGTGAACGAATGTGGCCTTTGTTCTCTATTCCCAGCACTACCTCGCACACATGAGGGGGGAGGGTGCTGTTATTCCATGTATTTCGAGGTGGCGTTGGGAATAAATAAGGGCAGACAGTATGAATTATTTACATGTGTATATATGTATATGTCTGTGTGTGTATATGTATGTATACATTGAGATGCATAGGTATGTATATTTGCGTGTGTGGACGTGTATGTATATACATGTGTATGTGGGTGGGTTGGGCCATTCTTTCGTCTGTTTCCTTGCGCTACCTCGCTAACGCGGGAGACAGCGACAAAGCAAAATAAATAAATAGATGATAAATAATATTTTGCTTTGTCGCTGTCTTCCGCGTTAGCGAGGTAGCGCAAGGAAACAAACTAAAGAATGGCCCAACCCACCCACATACATGTATACACATACACGTCCACACACGCAAATATACATACCTATACATCTCAACGTATACATATATATACACACACAGACATATCCACATATACACATGTACATAATTCATATTGTCTGCCTTTTATTCATTCCCATCACCACCCCGCCACACATGAAATAATAGCCCCCTCCCCTCTCATGTGTGCGAGGTAATGCTAGGACAAGACAAAAAAGGCCACATTCGTTCACACTCAGTCTCCAGCTGTCATGTATTAATGCACCGAAACCATAGCTCCCTTTCCACATCCAGGCCCCACAGAACTTTCCATGGTTTACCCCAGACGCTTCATATGCCCTGGTTCAATCCATCGACAGCACATCGACCCTGGTATACCACATCCTTCCAATTCACTCTATTCCTTGCACGCCTTTCACCTTCTTGCATGTTCAGGCCCCGATCTCTACAAATCTTTTTCACTCCATCTTTCCATCTCCAGTTTGGTCTCCCACTTATATATATATATATATATATATATATATATATATATATATATATATATATATATATATATATATATATATATATATATTTATTTATTGATTTATTGATTTATTTATTTTGCTTTGTCGCTGTCTCCCGCGTTTGCGAGGTAGCGCAAGGAAACAGACGAAAGAAATGGCACAAACCATCCCAATACACATGTATATACATTCACGTCCACACACGCAAATAAACACACCTATACATCTCAATGTACACATATATATACACACACAGACACACACATAGACACCCATGCACACAATTCACATTGTCTGCCTTTATTCATTCCCATCGCCACCTCGCCACACATGGAATACCATCCCCCTCCCCCCTCATATGTGCGAGGTAGCGCTAGGAAAAAACAACAAAGGCCCCATTCGTTCACACTCAGTCTCTAGCTGTCATGCAATAATGCCCGAAACCACAGCTCCCTTTCCACATCCAGGCAACACACTACTTTCCATGGTTTACCCCAGACGCTTCGCATACCCTGATTCAATACACTGACAGCACGTCAACCCGGTATACCACATCGATCCAATTCACTGTATTCCTTGCCCACCTTTCACACTCCTGCATGTTCAGGCCCCGATCACTCAAAATCTTTTTCACTCCATCTTTCCACCTCCAATTTGGTCTCCCACTTCTCCTCGTTCCCTCCACCTCCGACACATATATCCTCTTGGTCAATCTTTCCTCACTCATTCTCTCCATGTGCCCACACCATTTCAAAACAAACTCTTCTGCTCTCTCAACCACGCTCGTTTTATTTCCACACATCTCTCTTACCCTTACATTACTTACTAGATCAAACCACCTCAAACCACACATTGTTCTCAAACATCTCATTTCCAGCACATCCATCCTCCTGCTCACAACTCTATACATAGCCCACGCCTCGCAACCATACAACATTGTTGGAACCACTATTCCTTCAAACATACCCATTTTTGCTTTCCGAGATAATGTATATATTTTACTACCTCTTCTCCGTTTAACAAATCATTTTCCCTGACCCTCTCACTTTGCGCACCACCTCGAGCAAAACACCCTGTAATCTGCCACTCTATCATCAAACACATTCAACAAGCCTTCAAAATACTCACTCCATCTCCTTCTCACATCACCACTATTTCTTATCACCTCCCCATTAGCCCCCTTCACTGAAATTCTCATTTGCTCCCTTGTCTTACGCACTTTATTTACCTCCTTCCAGAACATCTTTTTATTCTCCCTAAAATTTTATGATAGTCTCTCACCCAACTCGCATTTGCTCTCTTTTTCACCTCTTGCACCTTTCTCTTGACCTCCTGTCTCTTTCTTTTATACATCTCCCACTCATTTGCAATTTTTCCCTGCAAAAATCGTCCAAATGCCTCTCTCTTCTCTTTCACTAATAATCTTACTTCATCCCACCACTCATTACCCGTTCTAATCAACCCACCTCCCACGCTTCTCATGCCACGAGCATCTTTTGCGCAAGCCATCACTGCTTCCCTAAATACATCCCATTCCTCCCCCACTCCCCTTACCTCCTTTGTTCTCACTTTTTTCCATTCTCTCCTACATCTCTCCTACTTACATACGTATACTTATGTATATCTCGCTTTTTAAAATAGGTATTCCCAATCACCAGTCCTTTTTCAGCACATAAATCTACAAGCACTTCACCATTTCCATTTACAACACTGAACACCCCATGTATACCAATTATTCCGTCAACTGCCACATTACTAACCTTTGCATTCAAATCACACATCACTATATTATAACCCGGTCTCGTGCATCAAAACCACTAACACACTCATTCAGCTGCTCCCAAAACACTTACCTCTCATGATCTTTCTTCTCATGCCCAGGTGCATATGCACCAATAATCACCCAACTCTCTCTATCAACTTTCAGTTTTACCCATATCAATCGATAATTTACCTTCTTACATTCTATCACATACTCCCACAACTCCTGTTTCAGAAGTACTGCTACTCCTTCCCTTGCTCTTGTCCTCTCACTAACCCCTGACTTTACTCCCAAGACATTCCCAAACCACTCTTCCCCTTATCCCTTGAGCTTCGTAGAGCAACGGAACAGACGAAAGAAATGGCCCAACCCACCCCCATACACATATATATATATATACGTCCACACACGCAAATATACATACCTACACAGCTTTCCGATGGTTTACCCCAGACGCTTCACATGCCCTGATTCAATCCACTGACAGCACGTCAACCCCGGTATACCACATCGATCCAATTCACTCTATTCCTTGCCCTCCTTTCACCCTCCTGCATGTTCAGGCCCCGATCACAAAAAATCTTTTTCACTTCATATTTCCACCTCCAATTTGGTCTCCCACTTCTCCTCGTTCCCTCCACATCCGACACATATATCCTCTTGATCAATCTTTCCTCACTCATTCTCTCCATGTGCCCGAAACCATTTCAAAACACCCTCTTCTGCTCTCTCAACCACGCTCTTTTTATTTCGACGCATCTCTCTTACCCTTACGTTAGTTACTCGATCAAACCACCTCACACCACACATTGTCCTCAAACATCTCATTTCCAGCACATCCATCCTCTGCGCACAGCTCTATCCATAGCCCACGCCTCGCAACCATACAACATTGTTGGAACCACTATTCCTTCAAACATACCCATTTTTGCTTTCCGAGATAATGTTCTCGACTTCCACACATTCTTCAAGGCTCCCAGGATTTTCGCCCCCTCCCCCACCCTATGATCCACTTCCGCTTCCATGGTTCCATCCGCTGCCAGATCCACTCCCAGATATCTAAAACACTTTACTTCCTCCAGTTTTTCTCCATTCAAACTTACCTCCCAATTGACTTGACCCTAAACACCACTGTACCTAATAACCTTGCTCTTATTCACATTTACTCTTAACTTTCTTCTTTCACACACTTTACCAAACTCAGTCACCAGCTTGTGCAGTTTCTCACATGAATCAGCCACCAGCGCTGTATCATCAGCGAACAACAACTGACTCACTTCCCAAGCTCTCTCGTCCCCAACAGACTTCATACTTGCCCCTCTTTCCAAAACTCTTGCATTCACCTCCCTAACAACTCCATCCATAAACAAATTAAACAACCATGGAGACATCACACACCCCTGCCGCAAACCTACATTCACTGAGAACCAATCACTTTCCTCTCTCTTCCTACACGTACACATGCCTTACATCCTCGATAAAAACTTTTCACTGCTTCTAACAACTTGCCTCCCACACCACTTATTCTTAATACCTTCCGCAGAGCATCTCTATCAACTTTATCATATGCCTTCTCCAGATCCATAAATGCTACATACAAATCCATTTGCTTTTCTAAGTATTTCTCACATACATTCTTCAAAGCAAACACCTGATCCACACATCAT
Source organism: Panulirus ornatus (assembly GCF_036320965.1). Classification (NCBI taxonomy): domain Eukaryota; kingdom Metazoa; phylum Arthropoda; class Malacostraca; order Decapoda; family Palinuridae; genus Panulirus; species Panulirus ornatus. The sequence continues at coordinate 43,160,231 of NC_092242.1, read as the reverse complement.
CTACCACTTCTGAAACCACACTGCTCTTCCCCAATCTGATGCTCTGTACATGCCTTCACCCTCTCAATCAATACCCTCCCATATAATTTACCAGGAATACTCAACAAACTTATACCTCTGTAATTTGAGCACTCACTCTTATCCCCTTTGCCTTTGTACAATGGCACTATGCACGCATTCCACCAATCGTCAGCCACCTCACCATGAGTCATACATACATTAAATAACCTTACCAACAACTCAATAATACAGTCACCCCCTTTTTTAATAAATTCCACGGCAATACCATCCAAACCTGCTGCCTTGCTGGCTTTCATCTTCCGCAAAGCTTTTACTACCTCCTCTCTGTTTACTAAACCATTTTCCCTAACCCTCTCACTTTGCACACCACCTCGACCAAAACACCCTATATCTGCCACTCTATCATCAAACACATTCAACAAACCTTCAAAACACTCACTCCATCTCCTTCTCACATAACCACTACTTGTCATCACCTCCCCATTTGCGCCCTTCACTGAAGTTCCCATTTGCTCCCTTGTCTTACGCACTTTATTTACCTCCTTCCACAATATCTTCATATATATATATATATATATATATATATATATATATATATATATATATATATATATATATATATATATATATATATATATATATATATATATATATTTTGCTTTCTCGCTGTCTCCTGCGTTTCCGAAGTAGCGCAAGGAAACAGACGAAAGAAATGGCCCAACCCACCCCCATACACATGTATATACATACGTCCACACAAGCAAATATACATACCTACACAGCTTTCCATGGTTTACCCCAGACGCTTCACATGCCTTGATTCAATACACTGACAGCACGTCAACCCCGGTATACCACATCGCTCCAATTCACTCTATTCCTTGCCCTCCTCTCACCCTCCTGCATGTTCAGGCCCCGATCACACAAAATCTTTTTCACTCCATCTTTCCACCTCCAATTTGGTCTCCCTCTTCTCCTCGTTCCCTCCACCTCCGACACATATATCCTCTTCGTCAATCTTTCCTCACTCATTCTCTCCATGTGACCAAACCATTTCAAAACACCCTCTTCTGCTCTCTCAACCACGCTCTTTTTATTTCCACACATCTCTCTTACCCTTACGTTACTTACTCGATCAAACCACGTCACACCACACATTGTCCTCAAACATCTCATTTCCAGCACATCCATCCTCCTGCGCACAATTCTATCCATAGCCCACGCCTCGCAACCATACAACATTGTTGGAACCACTATTCCTTCAAACATACCCATTTTTGCTTTCCGAGATAATGTTCTCGACTTCCACACATTCTTCAAGGCTCCCAGAATTTTCGCCCCCTCCCCCACCCTATGATCCACTTCCGCTTCCATGGTTCCATCCGCTGCCAGATCCACTCCCAGATATCTAAAACACTTCACTTCCTCCAGTTTTTCTCCATTCAAACTCACCTCCCAATTGACTTGACCCTCAACCCTACTGTACCTAATAACCTTGCTCTTATTCACATTTACTCTTAACTCTCTTCTTTCACACACTTTACCAAACTCAGTCACCAGCTTCTGCAGTTTCTCACATGAATCAGCGACCAGCGCTGTATCATCAGCGAACAAAAACTGACTCACTTCCCAAGCTCTCTCATCCCCAACAGACTTCATACTTGCCCCTCTTTCCAAAACTCTTGCATTCACCTCCCTAACAACCCCATCCATAAACAAATTAAACAGCCATGGAGACATCACACATCCCTGCCGCAAACCTACATTCACTGAGAACCAATCACTTTCCTCTCTCTTCCAACACGTACACATGCCTTACATCCTCGATAAAAACTTTTCACTGCTTCTAACAACTTTCCTCCCACACCACTTATTCTTAATACCTTCCGCAGAGCATCTCTATCAACTTTATCATATGCCTTCTCCAGATCCATAAATGCTACATACAAATCCATTTGCTTTTCTAAGTATTTCTCACATACATTCTTCAAAGCAAACACCTGATCCACACATCATCTACCACTTCTGAAACCACACTGCTCTTCCCCAATCTGATGCTCTGTACATGCCTTCACCCTCTCAATCAATACCCTCCCATATAATTTACCAGGAATACTCAACAAACTTATACCTCTGTAATTTGAGCACTCACTCTTATCCCCTTTGCCTTTGAACAATGGCACTATGCACGCATTCCACCAATCGTCAGCCACCTCACCATGAGTCATACATACATTAAATAACCTTACCAACAACTCAATAATACAGTCACCCCCTTTTTTAATAAATTCCACGGCAATACCATCCAAACCTGCTGCCTTGCCGGCTTTCATCTTCCGCAAAGCTTTTACTACCTCCTCTCTGTTTACTAAACCATTTTCCCTAACCCTCTCACTTTGCACACCACCTCGACCAAAACACCCTATATCTGCCACTCTATCATCAAACACATTCAACAAACCTTCAAAACACTCACTCCATCTCCTTCTCACATAACCACTACTTGTCATCACCTCCCCATTTGCGCCCTTCACTGAAGTTCCCATTTGCTCCCTTGTCTTACGCACTTTATTTACCTCCTTCCACAATATCTTCATATATATATATATATATATATATATATATATATATATATATATATATATATATATATATATATATATATATATATATATATATATATATATATATATATATAACCATGGAAAGCTGTGTAGGTATGTATATTTGCGTGTGTGGACGTGTGTATGTACATGAATATATATATATATATATATATATATATATATATATATATATATATATATATATATTTTGCTTTGTCGCTGTCTCCTGCGTTTCCGAAGTAGCGCAAGGAAACAGACGAAAGAAATGGCCCAACCCACCCCCATACACATGTATATACATACGTCCACACACGCAAATATACATACCTACACAGCTTTCCATGGTTTACCCCAGACGCTTCACATGCCTTGATTCAATACACTGACAGCACGTCAACCCCGGTATACCACATCGCTCCAATTCACTCTATTCCTTGCCCTCCTCTCACCCTCCTGCATGTTCAGGCCCCGATCACACAAAATCTTTTTCACTCCATCTTTCCACCTCCAATTTGGTCTCCCTCTTCTCCTCGTTCCCTCCACCTCCGACACATATATCCTCTTCGTCAATCTTTCCTCACTCATTCTCTCCATGTGACCAAACCATTTCAAAACACCCTCTTCTGCTCTCTCAACCACGCTCTTTTTATTTCCACACATCTCTCTTACCCTTACGTTACTTACTCGATCAAACCACCTCACACCACACATTGTCCTCAAACATCTCATTTCCAGCACATCCATCCTCCTGCGCACAATTCTATCCATAGCCCACGCCTCGCAACCATACAACATTGTTGGAACCACTATTCCTTCAAACATACCCATTTTTGCTTTCCGAGATAATGTTCTCGACTTCCACACATTGTTCAAGGCTCCCAGAATTTTCGCCCCCTCCCCCACCCTATGATCCACTTCCGCTTCCATGGTTCCATCCGCTGCCAGATCCACTCCCAGATATCTAAAACACTTCACTTCCTCCAATTTTCTCCATTCAAACTCACCTCCCAATTGACTTGACCCTCAACCCTACTGTACCTAATAACCTTGCTCTTATTCACATTTACTCTTAACTCTCTTCTTTCACACACTTTACCAAACTCAGTCACCAGCTTCTGCAGTTTCTCACATGAATCAGCCACCAGCGCTGTATCATCAGCGAACAACAACTGACTCACTTCCCAAGCTCTCTCATCCCCAACAGACTTCATACTTGCCCCCTCTTTCCAAAACTCTTGCATTCACCTCCCTAACAACCCCATCCATAAACAAATTAAACAACCATGGAGACATCACACACCCCTGCCGCAAACCTACATTCACTGAGAACCAATCACTTTCCTCTCTTCCTACACGTACACATGCCTTACATCCTCGATAAAAACTTTTCACTGCTTCTAACAACTTGCCTCCCACACCATATATTCTTAATACCTTACACAGAGCATCTCTATCAACTCTATCATATGCCTGCTCCAGATCCATAAATGCTACATACAAATCCATTTGCTTTTCTAAGTATTTCTCACATACATTCTTCAAAGCAAACACCTGATCCACACATCCTCTACCACTTCTGAAACCACACTGCTCTTCCCCAATCTGATGCTCTGTACATGCCTTCACCCTCTAAATCAATACCCTCCCATATAATTTACCAGGAATACTCAACAAACTTATACCTCTGTAATTTGAGCACTCACTCTTATCCCCTTTGCCTTTGTACAATGGCACTATGCACACATTCCGCCAATCCTCAGGCACCTCACCATGAGTAATACATACATTAAATAACCTTACCATCCAGTCAATATTACAATCACCCCCCTTTTTTAATAAATTCCACTGCAATACCATCCAAACCTGCTGCCTTGCCGGCTTTCATCTTCTGTAAAGCTTTCACTACCTCTTCTCTGTTTACCAAATCATTTTCCCTAACCCACTCACTTTGCACACCACCTCGACCAAAACACCCTATATCTGCCACTCTATCATCAAACACATTCAACAAACCTTCAAAATACTCACCCCATCTCTTTCTCACATCACTACTACTTATCACCTCCCCATTTGCGCCTTTCACTGAAGTTCCCATTTGCTCCCTTGTCTTACGCACTTAATTTACCTCGTTGCGAGGTAGCGCAAGGAAACAAACGAAAGAAATGGCCCAACCCACCCCCATACACATGTATATACATACGTCCACACACGCAAATATACATACCTACACAGCTTTCCATGGTTTACCCCAGACGCTTCACACGCCCTGATTCAACCCACTGACAGCACGTCAACCCCGGTATACCACATTGATCCAATTCACTCTATTCCTTGCCCTCCTTTCACCCTCCTGCATGTTCAGGTTCCGATCACACAAAATCTTTTTCACTCCATCTTTCCACCTCCAATTTAGTCTCCCACTTCTCGTTCCCTCCACCTCCGACACATATATCCTCTTGGTCAATCTTTCCTCACTCATTCTCTCCATGTGCCCAAACCATTTCAAAACACCCTCTTCTGCTCTCTCAACAACGCTCTTTTTATTTCCACACATCTCTCTTACCCTTACGTTACTTGCTCGATCAAACCACCTCACACCACACATTGTCCTCAAACATCTCATTTCCAGCACATCCATCCTCCTGCGCACAACTCTATCCATAGCCCACGCCTCGCAACCATACAACATTGTTGGAACCACTATTCCTTCAAACATACCCATTTTTGCTTTCCGAGATAATGTTCTCGACTTCCACATATTCTTCAAGGCTCCCAGAATTTTCGCCCCCTCCCCCACCCTATGATCCACTTCCGCTTCCATGGTTCCATCCGCTGCCAGATCCACTCCCAGATATCTAAAACACTTTACTTCCTCCAGTTTTTCTCCATTCAAACTTACCTCCCAATTGACTTGATCCTCAACCCTACGGTACCTAATAACCTTGCTCTTATTTACATTTACTCTTAACTTCCTTCTTTCACACACTTTACCAAACTCAATCACCAGCTTCTGCAATTTCTCACATGAATCAGCCACCAGCGCTGTATCATCAGCGAACAACAACTGACTCACTTCCCAAGCTCTCTCATCCCCAACAGACTTCATACTTGCCCCTCTTTCCAAAAGTCTTGCATTCACCTCCCTAACAACCCCATCCATAAACAAATTAAACAACCATGGAGACATTACACACCCCTGCCGCAAACCTACATTCACTGAGAACCAATCACTTTCCTCTCTTCCTACACGTACACATGCCTTACATCCTATATATATATATATATATATATATATATATATATATATATATATATATATATATATATATATATATATATATATATATATATATATATATATATATATATATATAGATATATATATATCACCATGTACACCTATACATACACATACACACACATACATAAACATATATACACATGTTCATATTCATACCTGTTTGCTTTCAACCATTTTTTACGCTACCCTGTTCCCACAGAAAGCAGCATCGCTTTCCCTTGCTTCAGCTAGGTAGCGCCAGGAAAATAGACAAAAATGGCCACATTCGTTCACACTCTATCTCTACCTAAAACCACAGATCTCAGGCCCCACAGACATTTCCATGGTTTACCTAAACGTTTCATATGCTCTCGTTCAGTCCATGGATAGCATAGCGACTCCTGTATACCTCACCGTTCCAATTCATGCTATTCCTTGCACGCGTCTTACCCTCCTGTATATTCAGGCTCCGATCGCTCAAAATGTTTTGCATTCCACCCTTTCACCTCCGATTTGTTCTCTCGCTTCTCCTTGTTCCCTCCAACTCTGACAAATATATCCTCTTTGTCAATCTTTTCTCACTCATTCTCTCCATTTGTCCAAACCATTTAAACACACTCTCTTCTGCTCTCTCAATCAAAATTTTATTTCCACACATTTCTCTTACTCTTTCATCAGTTACTCGATGCAACCACTTTACACTAAATTTTGTCCTCAGACATTTCATATCCAACACATCCACCCTCCTCCACACAACCCTATCTATAGCCCATGTCTCGCAACCATATAACATTGTTGGGACCACAATTCCTTCAAACATACCCATTTTTGCACTCCAGTATAACGTTCTAGCCTTCCACAAATTCTGATCGACAAGAGCTAAATAGAGATTTTCCTACAGTGCCTCCGTCGTCTGTTCAATAATTGAACATGGCAGGCAATAGCTTACAGCAATGACAGAAAGACTTGCAAATAGAACATTTATTGATCAACAGCGAAATGGATACTAGGTACAGAAATACAACAATGGTATGGCAAAATATAAACTTGAAATACAAACATTATTTTTTCCTAGCAATCAAGAAAGATGCAAAGTTTTTGGCAGGTCTGACAATCTATGACTGAAAATAACCCTCACCTTTGCCTCAATTGCTAATCTTACATTATCATTGTTACCAACAATACATCAGCCCAATTGTTATATCCCAAAGACGGACACTAAATAACCCTGGCTCTTCCACCATTGGATTTACCCTAATGATTATTATGAGCAACATTTGTAGCAAACAGATTGATAAGAAAAATCTCCCATTATAATCATTTAGCGTGTATTGTTTGCCTTTCTCGTACACAGAAACAATTTTTGAATAACTATTACCAGTTCATACAAGAAAAGTATGGAGATGACATACCGTGGGTAATAAATTTTCTCTTGTGATTCACGGTCAGGTTCATCGACTCGTGGAAGAGTACCTGCTTCGCAATTTCGCAAACAATAGATTGACTGTAAGAAATCAATATATTCATACTTAATAGAGGAAAGAAGTATGTTATCCCCAGTTCCAAGGTTAAATTCATAAGGTTCAAAACTCTTCCTTAACTATGTCAATATCACATAAATGAGACCTTACGTATACATGGGATACAGTACTGCTTAGTTCTGGACAATGATCCATCTTGATGGTTATGGAATCTGCACCACTACAAACTTCCTGCTTCACTCTCTCAGGACTAATAGACTTATTTACCATCAAGTGAGGTATCATTTGGTCTTCAGATGGTATGCATTGTGAATATTCATAAGGCTTCTCACCCCGATGAATATTCAAGTGTCTCACCAAGGTACTCTTTTGAGAGAAGGACTTTTGGCATTGTGAACACTGATATGGTTTCTCTCCTGTATGAACTCTCATGTGCTGCACTAAAGTACTCCTCTCCGAGAAGAACTTTTGGCACTGTGAACACTCATATGGTTTATCTCCTGTATGAACTTTCATGTGCTTCACTAAAGAACTCCTTTGTGTGAACGTCTTTTGGCAATGTGAACATTCATATGGTTTCTCTCCTGTATGAATCCTTATGTGCTGTACTAAAGTACTCTTCTGTGAGAAGGTCTTTTGGCACTCTGAACACTCATAAAGCTTCTCACCTGTATGAATAGTCATGTGCTGCACTAAAGAATTTTTCTTGGGGAATGACTTCTGGCACTGTGAACAAACATATGGCTTCTCTCCTGTATGAACTTTCGTGTGCTCCACTAAAGTACTCCTCTGTGTGAAGGTTTTCTGACACTGTAAACACTCATATGGTTTCTCTCTTGTATGAACTCTCTGATGCTCCTTTAAGTGACTCCTCTGTGCAAATGTCTTTTGGCACTGAGAGCATTCATACGGTTTCTCTCCTGTATGAACTTTCATGTGCTTCGCCAAAGTACTCCTTTGTGTAAAGGTCTTTTGACACTGTGAGCATCCATAGGGCTTCTCTCCTGTATGAAATCTTACGTGCTGCACTAAGGTACTCCTCTGTGAGAAAGTCTTTAAGCAATGTGAACATTCATGAGGTTTCTCTCCAGAATGTACTTTCAAGTGCTCCACCAAATGACTCTTCTTTGAGTAGGTCTTTTGGCACTTTGAACATTTATACCTATTCTCTCCTGTATGAATGGTCATGTGCTGTACTAAAGAACTTCTCTGAGTGAAGGTCTTTTGACACTGTGAGCATTCATGTGGCTTCCCTCCTGTATGAACTCTCATGTGCTGCACTAAAGAACTCCTATGTGAGAAGGTCTTTTGGCACTGTGAACATTCATAAGGTTTTTCTCCTGTATGAACTCTCCTGTGTTGCATTAAAAGACTCCTTTCTGAAAAGGTCTTTTGGCACTGTGAACATTCATATGGTTTCTCTCCTATATGAACTCTCATGTGTTGGACAAGAAAACTCCTCCATAAGAAGGTCTTCTGGCATTGTGAACATTGATATGACTTCTCTTCGGTATTTACTGTCACGTGCCTTAAAAATTTACTCCTGTCAAAGAAGATTTTCTGGCAGTGTAAGCATTCACATGGCTTCTCTATTGAATGAATACTTATATGCTCCTCTAAATCATTCCTATGGGAGGACTCGGCAATGTGGACATTCATGACGCTTCTCTTCTGTGCTTCAAAAGACTATAATGTATGGTACAGCTTTATTGAGACTGTGCACTAGAGAAAGGTTTGTCAACTGTGTGCGTTTGCATATGATCTCTTTCCTTTTTTTTTTTACATTCAAAATTCTAGACGTTTGGTTTCTATGACGAGTCTTTTAACATCCCTCGTCAGTCTCAGACATTCAGTGAGTATATGTGGTATATGTGGTGCACTAGTGTCGACCAGCTCTGGTGAGTGGTGCACTAGTGTCAACCTGACCAGCTCTAGTAAGCGGTCACTAATGTCGACTTGGCCAACTCTAGTGGGTGGTGCACTAATGTCGACCTGACCAATTCTAGTGAGTGGTGCACTACTGTCGACCTGACCAGCTCTAGTGAGCGGTGCATTAGTGTCGACCTGACTAACTCTAGTAGGTGGTGAACTAAGGACGACCTGACCAACTTTAGTGAGCGGTGCATTAGCGTCAACCTTACCAACTCTAATGAAAGATGCAAGAGTGTCGACCTGACCAACTCTAGTGGGTGGTGCCTTAGTGTCGACTTGACCAACTCTAGTGAGCGGTGCACTAGTGTCGATCTAACCAACTCTAGTAGGTGGTGCCTTAGTGTCGACTTGACCAACTCTAGTGAGCGGTGCACTAGTGTCGACCTGACCAACTCTAGTGGGTGGTGCTTTAGTGTCGACTTGACCAACTCTAGTGAGCGGTGCACTAGTGTCGACCTGACCAACTCTAGTGGGTGGTGCCTTAGTATCGAACTTATTAACTCCAGTGAAAGGTGCACAGATGTCGATCTAACCAACTCTAATGATTGGTGCACTGGTGTCGACCTACTCAACTATATTTAGTACACAGCTGTCGACCAAAGCTTATGTAGTGGGTGGCGCGCTTGTGTCGACCTTACAAACTCTAGTAAACGGTGCACTAGTGACGATCTAACAAACTAACGAGCCGTGCAAAAGTGTCGACCAAACCGACTCCAGTGGGTGATGTGATAGTTTCTACCTTAACCACTCTAGATCACCTAGAGTCAACTTTACTCAGCTGTATTACACACAATCCGTGCATGGTGGAGTGTAGGAACAGTTCACGTCTACATTCCACGGTAAGGCGAGTTGAGGTCAAGTCCTCGTCGACAAAGTGAAACACTACAATCAGTTAGCCACGGTAGTTCCAGTTATATCTGTACTAATCTCAGCTTTTGTTTATTCTTATTAATGAAAAGCACAGTAGTCTCTATATATGCACCTCCAAGTGGACTGCTTGCTTCCTTACCATGCTAGTCTTCTAATTTGGTCTGGTGTCTACTGCTGTCAATAATAACTCCAACAGTAACTCCAACATCAAAAGCTGTACATTTTCCTGCATATATTCTACCATATGGGTGTGTTCACATCAGACTCTCTACGTGTCACGTGCTAATTCAGAGTTTATGGTAGGATGTTTTACAAAGTTAAGTTAGCACTAAAGATTATCCTCGAATGTACGAAAGTATATCGTAAAAAGTTAACAGTTTAAACCGAGAAAATATTAAAAGTTTCACTGAAATAATACGAGAAAATCTGATTGAATTTAACATCAACAGGTTCCTTATGGGAAATAAAAGTGGTTTAGTTAACAAGGTTAAATAACATCAAACGACTACTTTCCTTTACCTTAACCACAGGTTAAAGATAACTCATGCTTCTTTATTTGTTTTCTGTCACTGACACTTTACCATCGTTATCATTGCTGCCTCTGGCTTTGTTTATATTAGTACTGTTTCTCTATGCTTATAAGTGGCTATATAACTGCTGAATGTTATAGTCATATCGCTCTTCATGCTGCTACAGCTGTCATACTTCGTTCATTTGGCATCTTGTCAGTCATACTATTACAGTTGTCATATTTCGTTCTTGTAGCACCTTTTCAGTCAGACTGCCACAGTTTCCATACTTCGTTCTTACAACATCTTAACAGTTAGGAGACCTTGGGGGTACATATCACGTTCTTGCACTGAAGACCAGGACCTGCCAATGATATGAAACTAAACATTAACATGTTAACATAATACATATGAAAACCTTGGCATCAAGGGATGCCAGTAGGTAGAGATAAGCCTTTCAAATGATATGCAAATAATATACCAGGATGAGGTCGTCAGAGCTAACAATATAGAAAGATTAGATCTTAATGAATGATGTCAGCATTATATACGGTGCGATTCCATGCATCATACACAGTCTGTATGCGGATATAAGATCTCAGTCACCTCCGTGATACAGGGGTAAGCATTCCTAAAAGTTACAAATTCATATGCCCCTCAAGGTAGAGAGCATAGATTCGAATCCTGGTTATGCCAGTAACTTTACAGTCGATCAGGCAATTTATCCACATGCTGGGGAGGGGTGAATATATATATATATATATATATATATTTTTTTTTTTTTATACCTCGTAGCTGTCTCCCGCGTTTGCGAGGTAGCGCAAGGAAACAGACGAAAGAAATGGCCCAACCCCCCCATACACATGTACATACACACGTTCACACACGCAAATATACATACCTACACAGCTTTCCATGGTTTACCCCGGACGCTTCACATGCCTTGATTCAATCCGCTAACAGCACGTCAACCCCTGTATACCACATCGCTCCAATTCACTCTATTCCTTGCCCTCCTTTCACCCTCCTGCATGTTCAGGCCCCGATCACACAAAATCCTTTTCACTCCATCTTTCCACCTCCAATTTGGTCTCCCTCTTCTCCTCGTTCCCTCCACCTCCGACACATATATCCTCTTGGTCAATCTTTCCTCACTCATTCTCTCCATGTGCCCAAACCGCTTCAAAACACACTCTTCTGCTCTCTCAACCACGCTCTTTTTATTTCCACACATCTCTCTTACCCTTACGTTACTTACTCGATCAAACCACCTCACACCACACATTGTCCTCAAACATCTCATTTCCAGCACATCCATCCTCCTGCGCACAACTCTATCCATAGCCCACGCCTCGCAACCATACAACATTGTTGGAACCACTATTCCTTCAAACATACCCATTTTTGCTTTCCGGGATAATGTTCTCGACTTCCACAAATTTTTCAAGGCTCCCAAAATTTTCGCCCCCTCCCCCACCCTATGATCCACTTCCGCTTCCATGGTTCCATCCGCTGACAGATCCACTCCCAGATATCTAAAACACTTCACTTCCTCCAGTTTTTCTCCATTCAAACTAACCTCCCAATTGACTTGACCCTCAACCCTACTGTACCTAATAACCTTGCTCTTATTCACATTTACTCTTAACTTTCTTCTTCCACACACTTTACCAAACTCCGTCACCAGCTTCTGCAGTTTCTCACATGAATCCGCCACCAGCGCTGTATCATCAGCGAACAACAACTGACTCACTTCCCAAGCTCTCTCATCCCCAACAGACTTCATACTTGCCCCTCTTTCCAAGACTCTTGCATTTACCTCCCTAACAACCCCATCCATAAACAAATTAAACAACCATGGAGACATCACACACCCCTGCCGCAAACCTACATTCACTGAGAACCAATCACTTTCCTCTCTTCCTACACGTACACATGCCTTTCATCCTCGATAAAAACTTTTCACTGCTTCTAACAACTTGCCTCCCACACCATATATTCTTAATACCTTCCACAGAGCATCTCTATCAACTCTATCATATGCCTTCTCCATAGTGCCATTGTACAAAGGCAAAGGGGATGAGAGTGAGTGCTCAAATTACAGAGGTATAAGTTTGTTGAGTATTCCTGGTAAATTATATGGGAGGGTATTGATTGAGAGGGTGAAGGCATGTACAGAGCATCAGATTGGGGAAGAGCAGTGTGGTTTCAGAAGTGGTAGAGGATGTGTGGATCAGGTGTTTGCTTTGAAGAATGTATGTGAGAAATACTTAGAAAAGCAAATGGATTTGTATGTAGCATTTATGGATCTGGAGAAGGCATATGATAGAGTTGATAGAGATGCTCTGTGGAAGGATATATATATATATATATATATATATATATATATATATATATATATATATATATATATATATATATATATATATATATATATAGACTTCCCCAGAACCTTTTTTTAAAGGGGAAGTAAATGTTTATAGTTGTGTTACTGGAGTGATAGTTTTCATACATGGTGTTTTGACAAGAAAATAGTGAAATTGGAGAAAATTGTAGCTTAGACATTGAAGCTTATTGATACAGTGGTTAAATTGATGAGAACTGCTACTGACGTTTGTGTAAATAAATTATACATTTCCTTTTTCCATAGCCAGAGGTTGAACCATTATGTGACATTCATTTTTTCATTCATTTTAAGCTAGAAGTTTCAGTTTTCTAAATTGTTTCTTATATTTTTCATATGTATATATATGTATGTGTGTGTGTGTGTATATGTGCGTATGTATGTGTATGTGTGTGTGTGTCTATATATATGTATATATGTATATTATCCCTGGGGATAGGGGTGAAAGAATACTTCCCACGTATTCCTCGCGTGTCGTAGAAAGCGACTAGAGGGGACGGGAGCGGGGGGCCAGAAATCCTCCCCTCCTTGTATTAACTTTCTAAAATGGGAAACAGAAGAAGGAATCACGCGGGGAGTGCTCATCCTTCTCGAAGGCTCAGAGTGGGGTGCCTAAATGTGTGTGGATGTAACCAAGATGTGAAAAAAGGAGAGATAGGTAGTATGTTTGAGGAAAGGAACCTGGATGTTTTGGCTCTGAGTGAAACGAAGCTCAAGGGTAAAGGGGAAGAGTGGTTTGGGAATGTCTGGGGAGTAAAGTCAGGGGTTAGTGAGAGGACAAGAGCAAGGGAAGGAGTAGCAATACTCCTTAAACAGGAGTTGTGGGAGTATGTGATAGAATGTAAGAAAGTAAATTCTCGATTAATATGGGTAAAACTGAAATTTGATGGAGAGAGGTGGGTGATTATTGGTGCATATGCACCTGGGCATGAGAAGAAAGATCATGAGAGGCAAGTGTTTTGGGAGCAGCTGAATGAGTGTGTTAGTGGTTTTGATGCACGAGACCGGGTTATAGTGATGGGTGATTTGAATGCAAAGGTGAGTAATGTGGCAGTTGAGGGAATAATTGGTATACATGGGGTGTTCAGTGTTGTAAATGGAAATGGTGAAGAGCTTGTAGATTTATGTGCTGAAAAAGGACTGATGATTATGAATACCTGGTTTAAAAAGCGAGATATACATAAGTATACTTATGTAAGTAGGAGAGATGGCCAGAGAGCGTTATTGGATTACGTGTTAATTGACAGGCGTGCGAAAGAGAGACTTTTGGATGTTAATGTGCTGAGAGGTGCAACTGGAGGGATGTCTGATCATTATCTTGTGGAGGCTAAGGTGAAGATTTGTATGGATTTTCAGAAAAGAAGAGTGAATGTTGGGGTGAAGAGGGTGGTGAGAGTAAGTGAGCTTGGGAAGGAGACCTGTGTGACGAAGTACCAGGAGAGACTGAGTACAGTATGGAAAAAGGTGAGAACAATGGAAGTAAGGGGAATGGAGGAGGAATGGGATGTATTTAGGGAATCAGTGATGGATTGCGCAAAAGATGCTTGTGGCATGAGAAGAGTGGGAGGTGGGTTGATTAGAAAGGGTAGTGAGTGGTGGGATGAAGAAGTAAGAGTATTAGTGAAAGAGAAGAGAGAGGCATTTGGACGATTTTTGCAGGGAAAAAATACAATTGAGTGGGAGATGTATAAAAGAAAGAGACTGGAGGTCAAGAGAAAGGTGCAAGAGGTGAAAAAGGGGCAAATGAGAGTTGCGGTGAGAGAGTATCATTAAATTTTAGGGAGAATAAAAAGATGTTCTGGAAGGAGGTAAATAAAGTGCGTAAGACAAGGGAGGAAATGGGAACTTCAGTGAAGGGCGCAAATGGGGAGGTGATAACAATTAGTGGTGATGTGAGAAGGAGATGGAGTGAGTATTTTGAAGGTTTGTTGAATGTGTTTGATGATAGAGTGGCAGATATAGGGTGTTTTGGTCGAGGTGGTGTGCAAAGTGAGAGGGTTAGGGAAAATGATTTAGTAAACAGAGAAGAGGTAGTGAAAGCTTTGCGGAAGATGAAAGCCGGCAAGGCAGCGGGTTTGGATGGTATTGCAGTGGAATTTATTAAAAAAGGGGGTGACTGTATTGTTGACTGGTTGGTAAGGTTATTCAATGTATGCATGACTCATGGTGAGGTGCCTGAGGATTGGCGGAATGCGTGCATAGTGCCATTATACAAAGGCAAAGGGGAAAAGAGTGAGTGCTCAAATTACAGAGGTATAAGTTTGTTGAGTATTCCTGGTAAATTATATGGGAGGGTATTGATTGAGAGGGTGAAGGCATGTACAGAGCATCAGATTGGGGAAGAGCAGTGTGGTTTCAGAAGTGGTAGAGGATGTGTGGATCAGGTGTTTGCTTTGAAGAATGTATGTGAGAAATACTTAGAAAAGCAAATGGATTTGTATGTAGCATTTATGGATCTGGAGAAGGCATATGATAGAGTTGATAGAGATGCTCTGTGGAAGGTATTAAGAATATATGGTGTGGGAGGAAAGTTCTTAGAAGCAGTGAAAAGTTTTTATCGAGGATGTAAGGCATGTGTAGGTGTAGGAAGAGAGGAAAGTGATTGGTTCTCAGTGAATGTAGGTTTGCGGCAAGGGTGTGTGATGTCTCCATGGTTGTTTAATTTGTTTATGGATGGGGTTGTTAGGGAGGTAAATGCAAGAGTTTTGGAAAGAGGGGCAAGTATGAAGTCTATTGGGGATGAGAGAGCTTGGGAAGAGAGTCAGTTGTTGTTCGCTGATGATCCAGCGCTGGTGGCTGATTCATGTGAGAAACTGCAGAAGCTGGTGACTGAGTTTGGTAAAGTGTGTGGAAGAAGAAAGTTAAGAGTAAATGTGAATAAGAGCAAGGTTATTAGGTACAGTAGGGTTGAGGGTCAAGTCAATTGGGAGGTGAGTTTGAATGGAGAAAAACTGGAGGAAGTGAAGTGTTTTAGATATCTGGGAGTTGATCTGGCAGCGGATGGAACCATGGAAGCGGAAGTGGATCATAGGGTGGGGGAGGGGGCGAAAATTCTGGAGGCCTTGAAGAATGTGTGGAAGTCGAGAACATTATCTCGGAAAGCAAAAATGGGTATGTTTGAAGGAATAGTGGTTCCAACAATTTTGTATGGTTGCGAGGCGTGGGCTATGGATAGAGTTGTGCCCAGGAGGATGGATGTGCTGGAAATGAGATGTTTGAGGACAATGTGTGGTGTGAGATGGTTTGATCGAGTGAGTAACGTAAGGGTAAGAGAGATGTGTGGAAATAAAAAGAGCGTGGTTTAGAGAGCAGAAGAGGGTGTTTTGAAGTGGTTTGGGCAAATGGAGAGAATGAGTGAGGAAAGATTGACCAAGAGAATATATGTGTCGTAGGTGGAGGGAACGAGGAGAAGAGGGAGACCAAATTGGAGGTGGAAAGATGGAGTGAAAAAGATTTTGTGTGATCGGGGCCTGAACATGCAGGAGGGTGAAAGGAGGGCAAGGAATAAAGTGAATTGGAGCGATGTGGTATACCGGGGTTGACGTGCTGTCAGTGGATTGAATCAACGCATGTGAAGCGTCTGGGGTAAAACATGAAAAGCTGTGTAGG
This sequence comes from Panulirus ornatus, assembly GCF_036320965.1. Classification (NCBI taxonomy): domain Eukaryota; kingdom Metazoa; phylum Arthropoda; class Malacostraca; order Decapoda; family Palinuridae; genus Panulirus; species Panulirus ornatus. The sequence continues at coordinate 43,143,519 of NC_092242.1, read as the reverse complement.
TATGTATATTTGCGTGTGTGGACGTATGTATATACATGTGTATGTGGGGGGGTTGGGCCATTTCTTTCGTCTGTTTCCTTGCGCTAATTCGCAAACCGGGATACAGCGACAAAGTATAATAAAAAGAAAAAAAAAAAAAATATATATATATATATATATATATATATATATATATATATATATATATATATATATATATATATATATATATATATATATATATATATATTTCTATATATATATATATATATATATATATATATATATATATATATATATATATATATATATATATATATATATATATATATATATATATATATATATATATATATATATATATATATATATATATATATATATATATATATATATATATATATATATATATATATATATATATATATATATATATATATATATATATATATATATATATATATATATATATATATATATATATATATATATATATATATATACATATTGGGAGCGGGGGGCCAGAAATCCTCCCCTCCTTGTATTAACTTTCTAAAATGGGAAACAGAAGAAGGAGTCACGCGGGGAGTGCTCATCCTCCTCGAAGGCTCAGAGTGGGGTGCCTAAATGTGTGTGCATGTAACCAAGATGTGAAAAAAGGAGAGATAGGTAGTATGTTGGAGGAAAGGAACCTGGATGTTTTGGCTCTGAGTGAAACGAAGCTCAAGGGTAAAGGGGAAGAGTGGTTTGGGAATGTCTAGGGAGTAAAGTCAGGGGTTAGTGAGAGGACAAGAGCAAGGGAAGGAGTAGATATACTCCTGAAACAGGAGTTGTGGGAGTATGTGATAGAATGTAAGAAAGCAAATTCTCGATTAATATGGGTAAAACTGAAAGTTGATGGAGAGAGGTGGGTGATTATTGGTGCATATGCACCTGGGCATGAGAAGAAAGATCATGAGAGGCAAGTGTTTTGGGAGCAGCTGAATGAGTGTGTTAGTGGTTTTCATGCACGAGACCGGGTTATAGTGATGGGTGATTTGAATGCAAAGGTGAATAATGTGGCAGTTGAGGGAATAATTGGTATACATGGGGTGTTCAGTGTTGTAAATGGAAATGGTGAAGAGCTTGTAGATTTGTGTGCTGAAAAAGGACTGATGATTGGGAATACCTGGTTTAAAAAGCGGGATATACATAAGCATACTTATGTAAGTAGGAGAGATGGCCAGAGAGCGTTATTGGATTACGTGTTAATTGACAGGCGTGCGAAAGAGAGACTTTTGGATGTTAATGTGCTGAGAGGTGCAACTTGAGGGATGTCTGATCATTATCTTGTGGAGGCGAAGGTGAAGATTTGTCTGGGTTTTCAGAAAAGAAGAGTGAATGTTGGGGTGAAGAGGGTGGTGAGAGTAAGTGAGCTTGGGAAGGAGACTTGTGTGAGGAAGTACCAGGAGAGACTGAGTACAGAATGGAAAAAGGTGAGAACAATGGAAGTAAGGGGAGTGGGGGAGGAATGGGATGTATTTAGGGAATCAGTGATGGATTGCGCAAAAGATGCTTGTGGCATGAGAAGAGTGGGAGGTGGGTTGATTAGAAAGGGTAGTGAGTGGTGGAATGAAGAAGTAAGAGTATTAGTAAAAGAGAAGAGAGAGGTATTTGGACGATTTTTGCACGGAAAAATGCAATTGAGTGGGAGATGTATAAAAGAAAGAGACAGGAGGTCAAGAGAAAAGTGCAAGAGGTGAAAAAAGGGCAAATGAGAGTTGGGGTGAGAGAGTATCATTAAATTTTAGGGAGAATAAAAAGATGTTCTGGAAGGAGGTAAATAAAGTGCGTAAGACAAGGGAGGAAATGGGAACTTCAGGTGAAAACAAGGAGTGGTGATGTGAGAAGGAGATGGAGTGAGTATTTTGAAGGTTTGTTGAATGTATTTGATGATAGAGTGGCAGATATAGGGTGTTTTGGTCGAGGTGGTGTGCAAAGTGAGAGGGTTAGGGAAAATGATTTGGTAAACAGAGAAGAGGTAGTGAAAGCTTTGCGGAAGATGAAAGCCGGCATGGCAGCAGGTTTGGAAGGTATTGCAGTGGAATTTATTAAAAAAGGGGGTGACTGTATTGTTGACTGGTTGGTAAGATTATTTAATGTATGTATGACTCATGGTGAGGTGCCTGAGGATTGGCGGAATGTGTGCATAGTGCCATTGTACAAAGGCAAAGGGGATAAGAGTGAGTGCTCAAATTACAGAGGTATAAGTTTGTTGAGTATTCCTGGTAAATTATATGGGAGGGTATTGATTGAGAGGGTGAAGGCATGTACAGAGCATCAGATTGGGGAAGAGCAGTGTGGTTTCAGAAGTGGTAGAGGATGTGTGGATCAGGTGTTTGCTTTGAAGAATGTATGTGAGAAATACTTAGAAAAGCAAATGGATTTGTATGTAGCATTTATGGATCTGGAGAAGGCATATGATAGAGTTCATAGAGATGCCCTGTGGAAGGTATTAAGAATATATGGTGTGGGAGGAAAGTTGTTAGAAGCAGTGAAAAGTTTTTATCGAGGATATAAGGCATGTGTACGTGTAGGAAGAGAGGAAATTGATTGGTTCTCAGTGAATGTAGGTTTGCGGCAGGGGTGTGTGATGTCTCCATGGTTGTTTTATTTGTTTATGGATGGGGTTGTTAGGGAGGTAAATGCAAGAGTTTTGGAAAGAGGGGCAAGTATGAAGTCTGTTGGGGATGAGAGAGCTTGGGAAGAGAGTCAGTTGTTGTTCGCTGATGATACAGCGCTGGTGGCTGATTCATGTGAGAAACTGCAGAAGCTGGTGACTGATTTTGGTAAAGTGTGTGGAAGAAGAAAGTTAAGAGTAAATGTGAATAAGAGCAAGGTTATTAGGTACAGTAGGGTTGAGGGTCAAGTCAATTGGGAGGTGAGTTTGAATGGAGAAAAACTGGAGGAAGTGAAGTGTTTTAGATATCTGGGAGTGGATCTGGCAGCGGATGGAACCATGGAAGCGGAAGTGGATCATAGGGTGGGGGAGGGGGCGAAAATTCTGGGGGCCTTGAAGAATGTGTGGAAGTCGAGAACATTATCTCGGAAAGCAAAAATGGGTATGTTTGAAGGAATAGTGGTTCCAACAATGTTGTATGGTTGCGAGGCGTGGCCTATGGATAGAGTTGTGCGCAGGAGGATGGATGTGCTGGAAATGAGATGTTTGAGGACAATGTGTGGTGTGAGGTGGTTTGATCGAGTAAGTAACGTAAGGGTAAGAGAGATGTGTGGAAATAAAAAGAGCGTGGTTGAGAGAGCAGAAGAGGGTCTTTTGAAATGGTTTGGGCACATGGAGAGAATGAGTGAGGAAAGATTGACTAAGAGGATATATTTGTCGGAGGTGGAGGGAACGAGGAGAAGTGGGAGACCAAATTGGAGGTGGAAAGATGGAGTGAAAAAGATTTTGTGTGATCGGGGCCTGAACATGCAGGAGGGTGAAAGGAGGGCAAGGAATAGAGTGAACTGGATCGATGTGGTATACGGGGTTGACGTGCTGTCAGAGGATTGAATCAGGGCATGTGAAGCGTCTTGGGTAAAGCATGGAAAGCTGTGTAGGTATGTATATTTGAGTGTGTGGACTTATGTATATACATGTGTATGGGGGTGGGTTGGGCCATTTCTTTTCGTCTGTTTCCTTGCGCTACCTCGCAAACGCGGGAGACAGCGACAAAGCAAAAAAAAAAAAAATATATATATATATATATATATATATATATATATATATATATATATATATATATATATATATATATTTATATATATATATATTCTTTTTTTTTTCAAACTATTCGCCATTTCCCGCGTTAGCGAGGTAGCGTTAAGAACAGAGGACTGGGCCTTTTTTGGAATATCCTCACCTGGCCCCCTCTGTTCCTTCTTTTGGAAAATTAAAAAAAAAAAACGAGAGGGGAGGATTTCCAGCCCCCAGCTCCCTCCCCTTGTAGTCGCCTTCTACGACACGCAGGGAATACGTGGCAAGTATTCTTAATCCCCTATCCCCAGGGATAAATATATATATATATATATATATATATATATATATATATATATATATATATATATATATATATATATATATATATATATATATATATATATATTTCTCACATACATTCTTCAAAGCAAACACCTGATCCACACATCCTCTACCACTTCTGAAACCACACTGCTCTTCCCCAATCTGATGCTCTGTACATGCCTTCACCCTCTCAATCAATACCCTCCCATATAATTTACCAGGAATACTCAACAAACTTATACCTCTGTAATTTGAGCACTCACTCTTATCCCCTTTGCCTTTGTACAATGGCACTATGCACGCATTCCGCCAATCCTCAGGCACCTCACCATGAGTCATACATACATTAAATAACCTTACCAACCAGTCAACAATACAGTCACCCCCTTTTTTAATAAATTCCACAGCAATACCATCCAAACCTGCTGCCTTGCCGGCTTTCATCTTCCGCAAAGCTTTTACTACCTCTTCTCTGTTTACCAAATCATTTTCCCTAACCCTCTCACTTTGCACACCACCTCGACCCAAACACCCTATATCTGCCACTCTGTCATCAGACACATTCAACAAACCTTCAAAATACTCATTCCATCTCCTTCTCACATCACCACTACTTGTTATCACCTCCCCATTTGCGCCCTTCACTGAAGTTCCCATTTGCTCCCTTGTCTTACGCACCCTATTTACCTCCTTCCAGAACATCTTTTTATTCTCCCTAAAATTTACTGATAGTCTCTCACCCCAACTCTCATTTGCCCTTTTTTTCACCTCTTGCACCTTTCTCTTGACCTCCTGTCTCTTTCTTTTATACTTCTCCCACTCAATTGCATTTTTTCCCTGCAAAAATCGTCCAAATGCCTCTCTCTTCTCTTTCACTAATACTCTTACTTCTTCATCCCACCACTCACTACCCTTTCTAAACAGCCCACCTCCCACTCTTCTCATGCCACAAGCATCTTTTGCGCAATCCATCACTGATTCCCTAAATACATCCCATTCCTCCCCCACTCCCCTTACTTCCATTGTTCTCACCTTTTTCCATTCTGTACATAGTCTCTCCTGATACTTCTTCACACAGGTCTCCTTCCCAAGCTCACTTACTCTCACCACCTTCTTCACCCCATCATTCACTCTTCTTTTCTGAAAACCCATACTAATCTTCACCTTAGCCTCCACAAGATAATGATCAGACATCCCTCCAGTTGCACCTCTCAGCACATTGACATCCAAAAGTCTCTCTTTCGCACGCCTGTCAATTAACACGTAATCCAATAATGCTCTCTGGCAACAATGTTGTATGGTAGCGAGGCGTGGGCTATGGATAGAGTTGTGCGCAGGAGGATGGATGTGCTGGAAATGAGATGTTTGAGGACAATGTGTGGTGTGAGGTGGTTTGATCGAGTAAGTAACGTAAGGGTAAGAGAGATGTGTGGAAATAAAAAGAGCGTGGTTGAGAGAGCAGAAGAGGGTGTTTTAAAATGGTTTGGGCACATGGAGAGAATGAGTGAGGAAAGATTGACCAAGAGGATATATGTGTCGGAGGTGGAGGGAACGAGGAGAAGAGGGAGACCAAATTGGAGGTGGAAAGATGGAGTGAAAAAGATTTTGTGTGATCGGGGCCTGAACATGCAGGAGGGTGAAAGGAGGGCAAGGAATAGAGTGAATTGGAGCGATGTGGTATACAGGGGTTGACGTGCTGTCAGTGGATTGAATCAAGGCATGTGAAGCGTCCGGGGTAAACCATGGAAAGCTGTGTAGGTATGTATATTTGTGTGTGTGGACGTGTGTATGTACATGTGTATGGGGGGGGTTGGGCCATTTCTTTCGTCTGTTTCCTTGCGCTACCTCGCAAACGCGGGAGACAGCGACAAAGTATAAAAAAAAAAAAAAAAATATATATATATATATATATATATATATATATATATATATATATATATATATATATATATATATATATATATATATATGGTATTGCAGTGGAATTTATTAAAAAAGGGGGTGACTGTATTATTGACTGGTTGGTAAGGTTATTTAATGTATGTATGACTCATGGTGAGGTGCCTGAGGATTGGCGGAATGCATGCATAGTGCCATTGTACAAAGGCAAAGGGGATAAGAGTGAGTGCTCAAATTACAGAGGTATAAGTTTGTTGAGTATTCCTGGTAAATTATATGGGAGGGTATTGATTGAGAGGGTGAAGGCATGTACAGAACATCAGATTGGGGAAGAGCAGTGTGGTTTCAGAAGTGGTAGAGGATGTGTGGATCAGGTGTTTGCTTTGAAGAATGTATGTGAGAAATACTCAGAAAAGCAAATGGATTTGTATGTAGCATTTATGGATCTGGAGAGGGCATATGATAGAGTTGATAGAGATGCTCTGTGGAAGGTATTAAGAATATATGGTGTGGGAGGAAAGTTGTTAGAAGCAGTGAAAAGTTTTTATCGAGGATGTAAGGCATGTGTACGTGTAGGAAGAGAGGAAAGTGATTGGTTCTCAGTGAATGTAGGTTTGCGGCAGGGGTGTGTGATGTCTCCATGGTTGTTTAATTTGTTTATGGATGGGGCTGTTAGGGAGTTAAATGCAAGAGTTTTGGAAAGAGGGGCAAGTATGAAGTCTGTTGGGGATGAGAGAGCTTGGGAAGTGAGTCAGTTGTTGTTCGCTGATGATACAGCGCTGGTGGCTGATTCATGTGAGAAACTGCAGAAGCTGGTGACTGAGTTTGGTAAAGTGTGTGGAAGAAGAAAGTTAAGAGTAAATGTGAATAAGAGCAAGGTTATTAGGTACAGTAGGGTTGAGGGTCAAGTCAATTGGGAGGTGAGTTTGAATGAAGAAAAACTGGAGGAAGTGGAGTGTTTTAGATATCTGGGAGTGGATATGGCAGCGGATGGAACCATGGAAGCGGAAGTGGATCATAGGGTGGGGGAGGGGGCGAAAATTCTGGGGGCCTTGAAGAATGTGTGGAAGTCGAGAACATTATCTCGGAAAGCAAAAATGGGCATGTTTGAAGGAATAGTGGTTCCAACAATGTTGTATGGTTGCGAGGCGTGGGCTATGGATAAAGTTGTGCGCAGGAGGATGTATGTGCTGGAAATGAGATGTTTGAGGACAGTGTGTGGTGTGAGGTGGTTTGATCGAGTGAGTAGCGTGGTTGTGAGAGAGATGTGTGGAAATAAAAAGAGCGTGGTTGAGAGAGCAGAAGAGGGTGTTTTGAAGTGGTTTGGGCACATGGAGAGAATGAGTGAGAAAAGATTGACCAAGAGGATATATGTGTCGGAGGTGGAGGGAACGAGGAGAAGAGGGAGACCAAATTGGAGGTGGAAAGATGGAGTGAAAAAGATTTTGTGTGATCGGGGCCTGAACATGCAGGAGGGTGAAAGGAGGGCAAGGAATAGAGTGAATTGGAGCGATGTGGTATACAGGGGTTGACGTGCTGTCAGTGGATTGAATCAAGGCATGTGAAGCGTCTGGGGTAAACCATGGAAAGCTGTGTAGGTATGTATATTTGCGTGTGTGGACGTATGTTTGTACGTGTGTATGGGGGGGGGGGGCATTTCTTTCGTCTGTTTCCTTGCGCTACCTCGCAAACGAGGGAGACAGCGACAAAGTATAATAAATAAAAAAAAATAATATATATATATATATATATATATATATATATATATATATATATATATATATATATGTATATATATATATATATATATATATATATATATATATATATATATATATATATATATATATATATATATATATATATATACATATATATATATATACATATATATATATATATATATATATATATATATATATATATATATATATATATATATATATATATATATATATTTATATTATTATAATATATATTTTTATTTTGCTTTGTCGCTGTCTCCCGCGTTTGCGAGGTAGCGCAAGGAAACAGTCGAAAGAAATGGCCCAACCAACCCCCATACACATGTATATACACACACGTCCACACACGCAAATATACATACCTATACATCTCAATGTACACATATATATACACACACAGACACATACATATATACCTATGCACACAATTCACACTGTCTGCCTTTATTCATTCCCATCGCCACCTCGCCACACATGGAATACCAACACCCTCCCCCCTCATGTGTGCGGGGTAGCGCTAGGAAAAGACAACAAAGGCCTCATTCGTTCACACTCAGTCTCTAGCTGTCATGCAATAATGCCCGAAACCACAGCTCCCTTTCCAAATCCAGGCCCCACACAGCTTTCCATGGCTTACCCCCAGACGCTTCACATGCCCTGATTCAATCCACTGACAGCACGTCAACCCCGGTATACCACATCGATCCAATTCACTCTATTCCTTGCCCGCCTTTCACGCTCCTCCATGTTCAGGCCCCGTTCACACAAAATCTTTTTCCCTCCATCTTTCCACCTCCAATTTGGTCTCCCACTTCTCCTCGTTCCCTCCACCTCCGACACATATATCCTCTTGGTCAATCTTTCCTCACTCATTCTCTCCATGTGCCCAAACCATTTCAAAACACCCTCTTCTGCTCTCTCAACCACGCTCTTTTTATTTCCACACATCTCTCTTACCCTTACATTACTTACTCGATCAAACCACCTCACACCACACCTTGTCCTCAAACATCTCATTTCCAGCACATCCACCCTCCTGCGCACATCTCTATCCATAGCCCAAGCCTCGCAACCATACAACATTGTTGGAACCACTATTCCTTCAAACATAACCATTTTTGCTTTCCGAGATAATGTTCTCGACTTCCACACATTCTTCAAGGCTCCCAGGATTTTCGCCCCCTCCCCCATCCTATGATTTACTTCCGCTTCCTTCGTTCCATCCGCTGCCAGATCCACTCCCAGATATCTAAAACACTTTACTTCCTCCAGTTTTTCTCCATTCAAACTTACCTCCCAATTGACTTGACCCTTAACCCTACTGTACCTAATAACTTGCTCTTATTCACATTTACTCTTAACTTCCTTCTTTCACATACTTTACCAAACTCAGTCACCAGCTTTTGCAGTTTCTCACATGAATCAGCCACCAGCGATGTATCATCAGCGAACAACAACTGACTCACTTCCCAAGCTCTCTCATCCCCAACAGACTTCATTCTTGCCCCTCTTTCCAAAACTCTTGCATTCACCTCCCTAACAACCCCATCCATAAACAAATTAAACAACCACGGAGACATCACACACCCCTGCCGCAAACCTACATCCACTGAGAACCAATCACTTTCCTCTCTTCCTACACGTACACATGCCTTACATCCACGATAAAAACTTTTCACTGCTTCTAACAACTTACCACCCACACCATATACTCTTAATACCTTCCACAGAGCATCTCTATCAACTCTATCATATGCCTTCTCCAGATCCATAAATGCTACATACAAATCCATTTGCTTTTCTAAGTATTTCTCACATACATTCTTCAAAGCAAACACCTGATCCACACATCCTCTACCACTTCTGAAACCACACTGCTCTTCCCCAATCTGATGCTCTGTACATGCCTTGACCCTCTCAATCAATACCCTCCCATATAATTTACCAGGAATACTCAACAAACTTATACCTCTGTAATTTAAGCACTCACTCTTATCCCCTTTGCCTTTGTACAATGGCACTATGCACGCATTCCGCCAATCCTCAGGCACCTCACCATGAGTCATACATACATTAAATAACCTTACCAACCAGTCAACAATATAGTGACCCCCTTTTTTAATAAATTCCACTTCAATACCATCCAAATCTACTGCGTTGCCGGCTTTCATCTTCCGCAAAGCTTTTAGTACCTCTTCTCTGTGTACCAAATCATTTTCCCCAACCCTCTCACTTTGCACACCACCTCGACCAAGACACCCTATATCTGCCACTCTATCATCAAACACATTCAACAAACCTTCAAAATACTCACTCCATCTCCTTCTCACATCACCACTACAAAAGCCTTTAATTCAATATTTTTCTTTAAAATAATATTTTGAAATTGGTCAGATGGTCGACCAGACAGCTGCAATAAACTTTGAGGTAGGACAAATCTTGGCATCACTTGTCCATCAAGGCATTTCCTAAGGAATTCAAATCGTAACTTAAGTTGGTGAGCCTTGATTAGCGATTTGAGGAAAGCAGTAACGAAAGGAGAAACTGTCATATATTTTAAGCTGGTCAGACTGGTAAGGATCTTTCTGTAGGACTTAAGCAACATAAATATAGTATAAGAACGGGACAAGAATCAAATGCCTTGTTTAATCATGTTAAAAACTATGATCATTGTATTGACTGGAGTAACGCCATCTCAGTTGTTAACTCTAACTCTACTACCAAGAGAAATATCATTGAATCTTCTATAACTAAATACACAAAGAATTATAATCTTAATATTAGTGATGTTCTGTACAAAATAGATAACTTTATTGATGATAAGATTTGTAAAATGATAAGTTTATGAACGCTCGTTGTATGTTTTGGACAATCACATGTTTACCAAATGGCGTTATAGCTTCGTCTCTTCGATGTATGTCAACTGACTGTTATAATCCTCTCTTGTGTCTCCCCTTATGATGTGATTATTACACGAAAATGCACTTGGGAACTTTTCGTGTTTCATTTTCCCCCTGGACTCATAGGAATATATATATATTTATATATATATATATATATATATATATATATATATATATATATACATATATATATTTTTTTTTATTTTATTATACTTTGTCGCTGTCTCCCGCGTTTGCGAGGTAGCGCAAGGAAACAGACGAAAGAAATGGCCCAACACCCCCCCCCCATACACATGTATATACATACGTCCACACACGCAAATATACATACCTACACAGCTTTCCATGGTTTACCCCAGACGATTCACATGCCCTGCTTCAATCCACTGACAGCACGTCAACCCCGGTATACCACATCGCTCCAATTCACTCTATTCCTTGCCCTCCTTTCACCCTCCTGCATGTTCAGGCCCCGATCACACAAAATCTTTTTCACTCCATCTTTCCACCTCCAATTTGGTCTCCCTCTTCTCCTTGTTCCCTCCACCTCCGACACATATATCCTCTTGGTCAATCTTTCCTCACTCATCCTCTCCATGTGCCCAAACCTCTTCAAAACACCCTCTTCTGCTCTCTCAACCACGCTCTTTTTATTTCCACACATCTCTCTTACCCTTACGTTACTCACTCGATCAAACCACCTCACACCACACATTGTCCTCAAACATCTCATTTCCAGCACATCAATCCTCCTGCGCACAACTCTATCCATAGTCCACGCCTCGCAACCATACAACATTGTTGGAACCACTATTCCTTCAAACATACCCATTTTTGCTTTCCGAGATAATGTTCTCGACTTCCAAACATTCTTCAAGGCCCCCAGGATTTTCGCCCCCTCCCCCACCCTATGATCCACTTCCGCTTCCATGGTTCCATCCGCTGCCAGATCCCCTCCCAGATATCTAAAACGCTTCACTTCCTCCAGTTTTTCTCCATTCAAATCATAGGGTGGGGGAGGGGGCGAAAATTCTGGGAGCCTTGAAGAATGTGTGGAAGTCGAGAACATTATCTCGGAAAGCAAAAATGGGTATGTTTGAAGGAATAGTGGTTCCAACAATGTTGTATGGTTGCGAGGCGTGGACTATGGATAGAGTTGTGCGCAGGAGGATTGATGTGCTGGAAATGAGATGTTTGAGGACAATGTGTGGTGTGAGGTGGTTTGATCGAGTGAGTAACGTAAGGGTAAGAGAGATGTGTGGAAATAAAAAGAGCGTGGTTGAGAGAGCAGAAGAGGGTGTTATGAAATGGTTTGGTCACATGGACAGAATGAGTGAGGAAAGATTGACCAAGAGGATATATGTGTCGGAGGTGGAGGGAACGAGGAGAAGAGGGAGACCAAATTGGAGGTGGAAAGATGGAGTGAAAAAGATTTTGTGTTATCGGGGCCTGAACATGCAGGAGGGTGAAAGGAGGGCAAAGAATAGAGTGAATTGGAGCGATGTGGTATACCGGGGTTGACGTGCTGTCAGTGGATTGAATCAAGGCATGTGTATGGGGGTGGGTTGGGCAATTTCTTTCGTCTGTTTCCTTGCGCTACCTCGCAAACGCGGGAGACAGCGACAAAGCAAAAAAAAGAAAAAAAAAATATATATATATATATATAATATATATATATATATATATATATATATATATATATATATATATATATATATATATATATATATATATATATATATATATATATATATACAAATATATATATATATATATATATATATATATATATATATATATATATATATATATATATATATATATATATATATATATATATACATATATACATATATATATATATATATATATATATATATATATATATATTTCTTTATTTTGCCTTTGTCGCTGTCTCCTGCGTTAGCGAGGTAGCGCAAGGAAACAGACGAAAGAATGGCCCAACCCACCCACATTTACACGTCCACACACGCAAATATACATACCTATACATCTCAATGTATACATACATATACGCACACAGACATATACATATATACACATGTACATAATTCATACTGTCTGCCTTCATTCATTCCCATCGCAACCTCGCCACACATGGAATAACAGCCCCATCCCCCCTCATGTGTGCGAGGAAGCGCTAAGAAAAGACAAAAAAGGCCCCATTCGTTCAAACTCACTCTCTAGCTGTCATGTAATAATTCACCGAAACCACAGCTCCCTTTCCACATCCAGGCCCCAAAGAACTTTCCATGGGTTACACCAGACGCTTCACATGCCCTGTTTCAATCCATTGACAGCACGTCGACCCCGGTATACCACATCGTTCCAATTCACTTGCACACCTTCCTTGCACGCCTTTCACCCTACTTCATATTCAGGCCCCGATCACTCAAAATTTTTTTCACTCCATCTTTCCACCTCCAATTTGGTCTCCCACTTCTCGTTCCCTTCACCTCTGACATATACATCCTCTTGGTCAATCTTCCCTTACTCATTCTCTCATTGTGACCAAACCATTTCATAACACCCTATTCTGATCTCTCAACAACACTCTTTTCATTTCCACAAATCACTCTTACCCTTACATTACTTACTCGATCAAACCACCTCACACCACATATTCTCCTCAAACATCTCATTTCCAGCCATCCACCCTCCTGCGCACAACTCTATCCATAGCCCAAGCCTCAAAACCAAACAACATTGTTGGAACCACTATTCCTTCAAACATACCCAATTTTGCTTTCCGAGATAATGTTCTCAACTTCCACACATTCTTCAAGGCTCCCAGAATTTTCGCCCCCTCCCCCACCCTATGATTCAATTCCGCTTTCATGGTTCCATCCGCTGCCAAATTCACTCCCAGATATCTAAAACACTTTACTTCCTCCAGTTTTTCTCCATTCAAACTTACCTCCCAATTGACTTGACCCTCAACCCTACTGTACCTAATAACCTTGCTCTTATTCACATTTACTCTCAACTTTCTTCTTTCACACACTTTACCAAACTCAGTCACCAGCTTCTGCAGTTCCTCAGAGGAATCAGCCACCAACGCTGTATCATCAGCGAACAACAACTGACTCACTTCCCAAGCTCTCTCATCCACAACAGACTGCATACTTGCCCCTCTTTCCAAAACTCTTGCATTCACCTCAATAACAGCCCCATCCATAAACAAATTAAACAACAATGGAGACATCACACACCCCTGCCTCAAAACTACATTCACTGAGAACTAATCACTTTCCTCTCTTCCTACTTACAAATCCATTTCCTTTTCTAAGTATTTCTCACATACATTCTTTAAAGCAAACAACTGATACACACATCATCTGCCACTTCTGAAACCACACTGCTCTTCCCCAATCTGATGCTCTGTACATGCCTTCACCCTCTCAGTCAATACCCTCCCATATAATCTACCAGGAATACTCAACAAACTTATATCTCTGTAATTTGAGCACTCACTCTTATCACCTTTGACTTTGTACAACGGCACTATGCAAGCATTCCGCCAATTATCAGGCACAACACCATGAATCATACATACATTAAATAACCTTACCAACCACTCAACAAAACAGTCACCCCCTTTTCTGATAAATTCCACTGCAATACCGTCCAAACCCGCTGCCTTGCCGGCATTCATCTTCCGCAAAGCTTTTACTACCTCTTCTCTGTTCACCAAATCATTTTCCCTAACCCTCTCACTTTCCACACCACCTCGACCAAAACACCCTATATCTGCCACTCTATCATCAAACACATTCAACAAACCTTCAAAATATTCACTCCATCTCCTTCTCACATCACCACTACTTGTTATCACGTCCCCAATAGCCACCTTCACTGAAGTCCCGATTTGCTTCCTTGTCTTACGCACTTTATTTACCTCCTTCCAAAACTTCTTTTCATTCTCCCTAAAATTTGATGATACTGTCTCAAAACCAACTCTCATATGACCTCTTTTTCACGTCTTGCATCTTTCTCTTGACCCCCTGCTTCTTTCTTTTATACAACTCCCACTCATTTGCATTTTTTCCCTGCAAATATCGTCAAAATGTCTCTCTCTTCTCTTTCACTAATAATCTTACTTCTTCATCCCACCACTCACTACCCTTTAAAATCTCCCAACATCGCACGCTTCTCATGGAACAAGCATCTTTTGCGTAAGCCATCACTGCTTCCCTAAATACATCCCATTCCTCCCGCACTCCCCTTACCTTCGTTGTTCTCACCTTTTTCCATTCTGTACTCAGTCTCTCCTGGTACTTCTTCACACAAGTCTCCTTCCCAGGCTCACTTACTCTCACCACTCTCTTCACCCAAATATTCTCCCTTCTTTTCTGAAAACCTCTACAAATCTTCAGCTTCGCCTCCACAAGATAATGATCAGACATCCCTCCAATTGCACCTCACAGCATATTAACATCCAAAAGTCTCTCTTTGCCGCGCCTATCAATTAACACGTAATCCAATAACGCTCTCTGGCCATCTCTCCTACGTATACTTATGTACATCTCTCTTTTTAAACTAGGTATTCCCAATCACCAGTCCTTTTTTGAGCACATAAATCTACAGGCTCTTCACCATTTCCATCTACAACACTGAACACCCCATATACACCAACTATCCCCTCAACTGCCAAATTACTCAAAAGTGCAATTTTGGGGTCCTAGCGTCGTCTCTTCGATGTATATCATCTGACTGTAATATTTCTCTCTTGTGTCTCTCCAGATGATGTGATTATTACACAAAAGAGCACTTGGGAACTTTTCTTGTTTCATTTTCCCCATGGACTCATAGGAATATATACATTGAGATGTATAGGTATGTATATTTGCGTGTGTGGACGTGTATGCATATACTTATGTATGGGGGTGGATTGGGCCATTTCTTTCGTCTGTTTCCTGGTGCTACCTCGCAAACTCACTCTCTAGCTGTCATGTAATAATTCACCGAAACCACAGCTCACTTTCCACATCCAGGCCCCAAAGAACTTTCCATTGTTTACCCCAGACGCTTCATATGCCCTGTTTCAATCCATTGACATCACGTCGACCCCGGTATACCACATCGATCCAATTTACTTGCACGCCCTCCTTGGACGCCTTTCACCCTACTTCATATTCAGGCCCCGATCACTCAAAATTTTTTTCACTCCATCTTTCCACCTCCAATTTGGTCTCCCACTTCTCGTTCCCTTCACCTCTGAGATATACATCCTCTTGGTCAATCTTCCCTTACTCATTCTCTCATTGTGACCAAACCATTTCAAAACATCCTATTCTGCTCTCTCAACAACACTCTTTTCATTTCCACAAATCTCTCTTACCCTTACATTACTTACTCGATCAAACCACCTCACACCACATATTCACCTCAAACATATCATTTCCAGCACATCCACCCTCCTGCCCACAACTCTATCCATAGCCCAAGCCTCAAAACCATACAACATTGTTGGAACCACTATTCCTTCAAACATACCCAATTTTGCTTTCCGAGATAATGTTCTCAACTTCCACACATTCTTCAAGGCTCCCAGAATTTTCGCCCCCTCCCCCACCCTATGATTCAATTCCGCTTCCATGGTTCCATCCGCTGCCAAATTCACTCCCAGATATCTAAAACACTTTACTTCCTCCAGTTTTTCTCCACTCAAACTTACCTCCCAATTCACTTGACCCTCAACCCTACTGTACCTAATAACCTTGCTCTTATTCACATTTACTCTCAACTTTCTTCTTTCACACACTTTACCAAACTCAGTCACCAGCTTCTGCAGTTCCTCAGAGGAATCAGCCACCAACGCTGTATCATCAGCGAACAACAACTGACTCACTTCCCAAGCTCTCTCATCCACAACAGACTGCATACTTGCCCCTCTTTCCAAAACTCTTGCATTCACCTCAATAACAGCCCCATCCATAAACAAATTAAACAACAATGGAGACATCACACACCCCTGCCTCAAAACTACATTCACTGAGAACTAATCACTTTCCTCTCTTCCTACACGTACATATGACTTACATCTTCGATAAAAACTTTTCCCTGCTTCTAACAACTTGCCTCTCACACCATATATATCTAACACCTTCCAGAGAGCATCTCAATCAACTCTATCATATGCCTTCTCCAAATCCATAAATGCTACTTACAAATCCATTTCCTTTTCTAAGTATTTCTCACATACATTCTTCAAAGCAAACAACTGATCCACACATCCTCTGCCACTTCTGAAACCACACTCCTCTTCCCCGATCTGATGCTCTGTACATGCCTTCACCCTCTCAGTCAATACCCTCCCATATAATCTACCAGGAATACTCAACAAACTTATACCTCTGTAATTTGAGCACTCACTCTTATCACCTTTGCCTTTGTACAACGGCACTATGCAAGCATTCCGCCAATTATCAGGCACAACACCATGAATCATACATAAATTAAATAACCTTACCAACCAGTCAACAAAACAGTCACCCCCTTTTCTGATAAATTCCACTGCAATACCGTCCAAACCCGCTGCCTTGCCGGCATTCATCTTCCGCAAAGTTTTTACTACCTCTTCTCTGTTCACCAAATCATTTTCCCTAACCCTCTCACTTTCCACACCACCTCGACCAAAACACCCTATATCTGCCACTCTATCATCAAACACATTCAACAAACCTTCAAAATATTCACTCCATCTCCTTCTCACATCACCACTACTTGTTATCACGTCCCCAATAGCCCCCTTCACTGAAGTCCCGATTTGCTAACTTGTCTTACGCACTTTATTTACCTCCTTCCAAAACTTCTTTTTATTCTCCCTAAAATTTGATGATACTGTCTCAAAACCAACTCTCATATGCCCTCTTTTTCACGTCTTGCATCTTTCTCTTGACCTCCTGCTTCTTTCTTTTATACAACTCCCACTCATTTGCATTTTTTCCCTGCAAATATCGTCAAAATGTCTCTCTCTTCTCTTTCACTAATAATCTTACTTCTTCATCCCACCACTCACTACCCTTTAAAATCTCCCAACATCGCACGCTTCTCATGGAACAAGCATCTTTTGCGTAAATCATCACTGCTTCCCTAAATACATCCCATTCCTCCCGCACTCCCCTTACCTTCGTTGTTCTCACCTTTTTCCATTCTGTACTCAGTCTCTCCTGGTACTTCTTCACACAAGTCTCCTTCCCAGGCTCACTTACTCTCACCACTCTCTTCACCCAAATATTCTCTCTTCTTTTCTGAAAACCTCTACAAATCTTCAGCTTCGCCTCCACAAGATAATGATCAAACATTCCTCCAATTGCACCTCACAGCATATTAACATCCAAAAGTCTCTCTTTCCCGCGCCTATCAATTAACACGTAATCCAATAACGCTCTCCGGCCATCTCTCCTACGTATACTTATGTACATCTCTCTTTTTAAACCAGGTATTCCTAATCACCAGTCCTTTTTGAGCACATAAATCTACAAGCTCTTCACCATTTCCATCTACAACACTGAACACCCCATATACACCAACTATCCCCTCAACTGCCAAATTACTCAAAAGTGCAATTTTGGGGTCCTAGCGTCGTCTCTTCGATGTATATCATCTGACTGTAATATTTCTCTCTTGTTTCTCTCCAGATGATGTGATTATTACACAAAAGTGCACTTGGGAACTTTTCTTGTTTCATTTTCCCCATGGACTCATAGGAATATATACATTGAGATGTATAGGTATGTATATTTGCGTGTGTGGACGTGTATGCATATACTTATGTATGGGGGTGGATTGGGCCATTTCTTTCGTCTGTTTCCTGGCGCTACATCGCAAACTCACTCTCTAGCTGTCATGTAATAATTCACCGAAACCACAGCTCCCTTTCCACATCCAGGCCCCAAAGAACTTTCCATGGTTTACCCCAGACGCTTCACTTGCCCTGTTTCAATCCATTGACAGCACGTCGACCCCGGTATACCACATCGTTCCAATTCACTTGCACGCCTTCCTTGCATGCCTTTCACCCTACTTCATATTCAGGCCCCGATTACTGAAAATTTTTTTCACTCCATCTTTCCACCTCCAATTTGGTCTCCCACTTCTCGTTCCATTCACCTCTGACATATACATCCTCTTGGTCAATCTTCCCTTTCTCATTCTCTCATTGTGACCAAACCATTTCAAAAAACCCTATTCTGCTCTCTCAACAACACTCTTTTCATTTCCACAAATTTCTCTTACCCTTACATTACTTACTCGATCAAACCACCTCACACCACATATTCTCCTCAAACATCTCATTTCCAGCACATCCTGCGCACAACTCTATCCATACCCCACGCCTCAAAACCATACAACATTGTTGGAACCACTATTCCTTCAAACATACCCAATTTTGCTTTCCGAGATAATGTTCTGAACTTCCACACATTCTTCAAGGCTCCCAGAATTTTCGCCCCCTCCCCCACCCTATGATTCAATTCCGCTTTCATGGTTCCATCCGCTGCCAAATTCACTCCCAGATATCTAAAACACTTTACTACCTCCAGTTTTTCTCCATTCAAACTTACCTCCCAATTCACTTGACCCTCAACCCTACTGTACCTAATAACCTTGCTCTTATTCACATTTACTCTCAACTTTCTTCTTTCACACACTTTACCAAACTCAGTCACCAGCTTCTGCAGTTCCTCAGAGGAATCAGCCACCAACGCTGTATCATCAGCGAACAACAACTGACTCACTTCCCAAGCTCTCTCATCCACAACAGACTGCATACTTGCCCCTCTTTCCAAAACTCTTGCATTCACCTCAATAACAGCCCCATCCATAAACAAATTAAACAACAATGGAGACATCACACACCCCTGCCTAAAAACTACATTCACTGAGAACTAATCACTTTCCTCTATTCATACACGTACATATGACTTACATCTTCGATAAAAACTTTTCCCTGCTTCTAACAACTTGCCTCTCACACCATATATATCTAACACCTTCCAGAGAGCATCTCAATCAACTCTATCATATGCCTTCTCTAAATCCATAAATGCTACTTACAAATCCATTTCCTTTTCTAAGTATTTCTCACATACATTCTTTAAAGCAAACAACTGATACACACATCCTCTGCCACTTCTGAAACCACACTCCTCTTCCCCAATCTGATGCTCTGTACATGCCTTCACCCTCTCAGTCAATACCCTCCCATATAATCTACCAGGAATACTCAACAAACTTATACCTCTGTATTTGAGCACTCACTCTTATCACCTTTGCCTTTGTACAACGGCACTATGCACGCATTCCGCCAATTATCAGGCACAACACTATGAATCATACATACATTAAATAACCTTACCAACCACTCAACAAAACAGTCACCCCCTTTTCTGATAAATTCCACTGCAATACCGTCCAAACCCGCTGCCTTGCCGGCATTCATCTTCCGCAAAGCTTTTACTACCTCTTCTCTGTTCACCAAATCATTTTCCCTAACCCTCTCACTTTCCACACCACCTCGACCAAAACACCCTATATCTGCCACTCTATCATCAAATACATTCAACAAACCTTCAAAATATTCACTCCATCTCATTCTCACATCACCACTACTTGTTATCACGTCCCCAATAGCCCCCTTCACTGAAGTCCCGATTTGCTTCCTTGTCTTACGCACTTTATTTACCTCCTTCCAAAACTTCTTTTTATTCTCCCTAAAATTTGATGATAATGTCTCAAAACCAACTCTCATATGACCTCTTTTTCACGTCTTGCATCTTTCTCTTGACCTCCTGCTTCTTTCTTTTATACAACTCCCACTCATTTGCATTTTTTCCCTGCAAATATCGTCAAAATGTCTCTCTCTTCTCTTTCACTAATAATCTTACTTCTTCATCCCACCACTCACTACCCTTTAAAATCTCCCAACATCGCACGCTTCTCATGGAACAAGCATCTTTTGCGTAAGCCATCACTGCTTCCCTAAATACATCCCATTCCTCCCGCACTCCCCTTATCTTCGTTGTTCTCACCTTTTTCCATTCTGTACTCAGTCTCCCCTGGTACTTCTTCACACAAGTCTCCTTCACAGGCTCACTTACTCTCACCACTCTCTTCACCCAAATTTTCTCCCTTCTTTTCTGAAAACCTCTACAAATCTTCAGCTTCGCCTCCACAAGATAATGATCAGACATCCCTCCAATTGCACCTCACAGCATATTAACATCCAAAAGTCTCTCTTTCCCGCGCCTATCAATTAACACGTAATCCAATAACGCTCTCCGGCCATCTCTCCTACGTATACTTATGTACATCTCTCTTTTTAAACCAGGTATTCCCAATCACCAGTCCTTTTTGAGCACATAAATCTACAAGCTCTTCACCATTTCCATCTACAACACTGAACACCCCATATACACCAACTATCCCCTCAACTGCCAAATTAA
>NC_092242.1:43096994-43114494 GCF_036320965.1 Panulirus ornatus | reverse complement strand
TCGAGCTGTAATGCAATAATGCCCGAAACCACAGCTCCCTTTCCACATCCGGGCCCCACACAACTTTCCATGGTTTACCTCAGACGCTTCACACGCCCTGATTCAATCCACTGACAGCAGGTCAACCCCGGTATACCACATCGGTCCAATTCATTCTATTCCTTGCCCGCCTTTCACCCTCCTGCATGTTCAGGCCCCGATCACTCAAAATCTTTTTCACTCCATCATTCCACCTCCAATTTGGTCTCCCACTTCTCCTCGTTCCCTCCACCTCCGACACATATATCCTCTTGGTCAATCTTTCCTCACTCATTCTCTCCATGTGCCCAAACCATTTCAAAACACCCTCTTCTGCTCTCTCAACCACGCTCTTTTTATTTCCACACATCTCTTTTACCCTTATATTACTTACTCGATCAAACCACCTCACACCACACATTGTCCTTAAACATCTCATTTCCAGCACATCCACCCTCCTGCGCACAACTCTATCCATAGCCCACGCCTCGCAACCATAAAACATTGTTGGAACCACTATTCCTTCAAACATACCCATTTTTGCTTTCCGAGATAATGTTCTCGACTTCCACACATTCTTCAATGCTCCCAGGATTTTCGCCCCCTCCCCCACCCTATGATTCACTTCCGCTTCCATGGTTCCATCCGCTGCCAGATCCACTCCCAGATATCTAAAACACTTTACTTCCTCCAGTTTTTCTCCATTCAAACTTACCTCCCAATTGACTTGACCCTCAACCCTACTGTACCTAATGACCTTGCTCTTATTCACATTTACTCTTAACTTTCTTCTTTCACACACTTTACCAAACTCAGTCACCAGCTTCTGCAGTTTCTCACACGAATCAGCCACCAGCGCTGTATCATCAGCGAACAACAACTGACTCACTTCCCAAGCTCTCTCATCCACAACAGACTTCATACTTGCCCCTCTTTCCAAAACTCTTGCATTCACTTCAATAACAACCACATCCATAAACAAATTAAACAACCATGGAGACATCACACACCCCTGCCGCAAACCTACATTCACCAATCACTTTCCTCTCTTCCTAAACGTACACATACCTTACATCCTCGATAAAAACTTTTCACTGCTTCTAACAACTTGCCTCCCACACCATATATTCTTAATACCTTACACAGAGCATCTCTATCAACTCTATCATATGCTTTCTCCAGATCCATAAATGCTACATACAAATCCATTTGCTTTTCTAAGTATTTCTCGCATACATTCTTCAAAGCAAACACTTGATCCACACATCCTCTACGACTTCTGAAACCACACTGCTCTTCCCCAATCTGATGCTCTGTACATGCCTTCACCCTCTCAAACAATACCCTCCCATATAATTTACCAGGAATACTTATCAAACTTTTTTTTTTTTTTTTTTTATACTTTGTCGCTGTCTCCCGCGTTTGCGAGGTAGCGCAAGGAAACAGACGAAAGAAATGGCCCCCCCCCCCATACACATGTACATACACACGTCCACACACGCAAATATACATACCTACACAGCTTTCCATGGTTTACCCCAGACGCTTCACATGCCTTGCTTCAAACTTATACCTCTGTAATTTGAGCACTCACTCTTATCCCCTTTTCCTTTGTGTAATTTTCATATGTATGTATGTATATATATATATATATATATATATATATATATATATATATATATATATATATATATATATATATATATATATATATATTTTATTTATTATACTTTGTCGCTGTCTCCCGCGTTTGCGAGGTAGCGCAAGGAAACAGACGAAAGAAATGGCCCAGCCCCCCCCCCAAAACACATGTATATACATAGGTCCACACACGCAAATATACATACCTACACAGCTTTCCATGGTTTACCCCAGACGCTTCACATGCCTTGATTCAATCCACTGACAGCACGTCAACCCCGGTATACCACATCGCTCCAATTCACTCTATTCCTTGCCCTTCTTTCACCCTCCTGCATGTTCAGGCCCCGATCACACAAAATCTTTTTCACTCCATCTTTCCACCTCCAATTTGGTCTCCCTCTTCTCCTCGTTCCCTCCACCTCCGACACATATATCCTCTTGGTCAATCTTTCCTCACTCATTCTCTCCATGTGCCCAAAGCACTTCAAAACACCCTCTTCTGCTCTCTCAACCACACTCTTTTTATTTCCACACATCTCTCTTACCCTTACGTTACTCACTCGATCAAACCACCTCACACCACACATTGTCCTCAAACATCTCATTTCCAGCACATCCATCCTCCTGCGCACAACTCTATCCATAGCCCACGCCTCGCAACCATAAAACATTGTTGGAACCACTATTCCTTCAAACATACCCATTTTTGCTTTCCGAGATAATGTTCTCGACTTCCACACATTCTTCAAGGCCACCAGAATTTTCGCCCCCTCCCCCACCCTATGATCCACTTCCGCTTCCATGGTTCCATCCGCTGCCAGATCCACTCCCAGATATCTAAAACACTTCACTTCCTCCAGTTTTTCTTCATTCAAACTCACCTCCCAATTGACTTGACCCTCAACCCTACTGTACCTAATAACCTTGCTCTTATTCACATTTACTCTTAAATTTCTTCTTCCACACACTTTACCAAACTCAGTCACCAGCTTCTGCAGTTTCTCACATGAGTCAGCCACCAGCGCTGTATCATCAGCGAACAACAACTGACTCACTTCCCAAGCTCTCTCATCCCCAACAGACTTCTTACTTGCCCCTCTTTCCAAAACTCTTGCATTCACTTCCCTAACAACCACATCCATAAACAAATTAAACATCCATGGAGACATCAAACACCCCTGCCGCAAACCTACATTCACTGAGAACCAATCACTTTCCTCTCTTCCTACACGTATACATGCCTTACATCCTCGATAAAAACTTTTTACTGCTTCTAACAACTTGCCTCCCACACTATATATTCTTAATACCTTCCACAGAGCATCTTTATCAACTCTATCATATGCCTTCTCCAGATCCATAAATGCTACATACAAATCCATTTGCTTTTCTAAGTATTTCTCACATACATTCTTCAAAGCAAACACCTGATCCACACATCCTCTACCACTTCTGAAACCACACTGCTCTTCCCCAATCTGATGCTCTGTACATGCCTTCACCCTCTCAATCAATACCCTCCCATATAATTTACTAGGGATACTCAACAAACTTATACCTTTGTAATTTGAGCACTCACTCTTATCCCCTTTGCCTTTGTACAATGGCACTATGCACGCATTCCGCCAATCCTCAGGCACCACACCATGAGTCATACATACATTAAATAACCTTACCAACCAGTCAACAATACAGTCATCCCCTTTTTTAATAAATTCCACTGCAATACCATCCAAACCTGCTGCCTTTCCGGCTTTCATCTTCCGCAAAGCTTTTACTACCTCTTCTCTGTTTACCAAATCATTTTCCCTAACCCTCTCACTTTGCATACCACCTCGACCAAAACACCAAAATATATATATATATATATATATATATATATATATATATATATATATATATATATATATATATATATATATATATATATATATATAGATATATATATATATATATATATATATATATATATCTATATATATATATATATATATATATATATATATATATATATATATATATATATATATATATATATATATATATATATATATATATATATATATATATATGTAGCAAGGTTATTAGGTACAGTAGGGTTGAGGGTCAAGTCAATTGGGAGGTGAGTTTGAATGGAGAAAAACTGGAGGAAGTGAAGTGTTTTAGATATCTGGGAGTGGATCTGGCAGCGGATGTAACCATGGAAGCGGAAGTGGATCATAGGGTGGGGGAGGGGGCGAAAATTGTGGGAGCCTTGAAGAATGTGTGGAAGTCGAGAACATTATCTCGGAAAGCAAAAATGGGTATGTTTGAAGGAATAGTGGTTCCAACAATGTTGTATGGTTGCGAGGCGTGTGCTATGGATAGAGTGGTGTGCAGGAGGATGGATGTGCTGGAAATGAGATGTTTGAGGACAATGTGTGGTGTGATGTGGTTTGATCGAGTAAGTAACGTAAGGGTAAGAGAGATGTGTGGAGATAAAAAGAGCGCGGTTGAGAGAGCAGAAGAGGGTGTTTTGAAATGGTTTGGGCACATGGAGAGAATGAGTAAGCAAAGATTGACCAAGAGGATATATGTGTCGGAGGTGGAGGGAACGAGGAGAAGAGGGGGACCAAATTGGAGGTGGAAAGATGGAGTGAAAAAGATTCTGTGTGATCGGGGCCTAAACATGCAGGAGAGTGAAAGGAGGGCAAGGAATAGAGTGAATTGGAGCGATGTGGTATACCGGGGCTGACGTGCTGTCAGTGGATTGAATCAAGGCATGTGAAGCGTCTGGGGTAAACCATGGAAAGCTGTGTAGGTATGTATATTTCCGTGTGTGGACGTATGTATATACATGTGTATGGGGGTTGGTTGGGCCATTTCTTTCGTCTGTTTCCTTGCGCTGCCTCCCAAACGCGGGAGACAGCGACAAAGCAAAAAAAAAAAAAAAATATATATATATATATATATATATATATATATATATATATATATATATATATATATATATATATATATATATATATATATATATATATATACCAGTTTTGAAAGGAATGGATATTTCCAGAGCTTCTTGGGAAGTAATGAAAGGAAAACTATGAGGTGTGGTTGAGTGAAGTGGAAGGATTGGACAGCTTGCATGAAAGCATGTTGCAAAATAACCTGTAACTGTATAGCAAATACTTGATACATACATACAATGCATTCAAAATGAGAGCTGTTATAGTAGAGAGTGGTTTCTTAAGTAAAATACTACATTGGTATGGGCATTTAGGCAGTAATGGTTGTGTGTACTGGAAGGATTGGACAGCTCGCATTATAGTATGTTGCAACATAACCTAGAACTTTATAGCACAAATACTTGAGACATACAAGATGCATTCAAAATGATGAAAAGAGCTATAGTATTGTATAGAATGGTTTATATAGTATAATACTATAATGGTTATTCCTGGGGATAGGGGAGAAAGAATACTTCCCACGTATTCCCTGCGTGTCGTAGAAGGCGACTAAAAGGGGAGGGAGCGGGTGGCTGGAAATCCTCCCCTCTCGTTTTTTTTTTTTTTTTTTTTAATTTTCCAAAGGAAGGAACAGAGAGGGGGGCCAGGTGAGGATATTCCCTCTAAGGCCCGGTCCTCTGTTGATAACGCTACCTCGCTAATGCGGGAAATGGCGAATAGTACGAAAGAAAAAGAAATATATATATATATATATATATATATATATATATATATATATATATATATATATATATATATATATATATATACATATGTGTGTGAACGAATGGGGCCTTTGTTGTCTTTTCCTAGTGCTACCTCGCACACATGAGGGGAGAGGGGGATGGTATTCCATGTGTGGCGAGGTGGCGATGGGAATGAATAAATGCAGACAGTGTGAATTGTGTGCATGGGTATATATGTATGTGTCTGTGTGTGTATATATATGTGTACATTGAGATGTATAGGTATGTATATTTGCGTGTGTGGACGTGTATGTATATACATTGTGTATGGGAGTGGGTTGGGCCATTTCTTTCGTCTGTTTCCTTGCGCTACCTCGCAAACGCGGGAGACAGCGGCAAAAAAAAAAAAAATATATATATATATATATATATATATATATATATATATATATATATGTATATATATATATATATATATGTATATATATATATATATATATATATATATATATATATATATATATATATATATATATATATATATATATATATATATATATATATATATATATATATATATATATATATATATATATATATATATATATATATATATATATATATATATATATATATATATATATATATATATATATTCTCCTCGAAGGCTCAGAGTGGGGTGCCTAAATGTGTGTGGATGTAACCAAGATGTGAAAAAAGGAGAGATAGGTAGTATGTTTGAGGAAAGGAACCTGGATGTTTTGGCTCTGAGTGAAACGAAGCTCAAGGGTAAAGGGGAAGAGTGGTTTGGAAATGTCTGGGGAGTGAAGTCAGGGGTTAGTGAGAGGACAAGAGCAAGGGAAGGAGTAGCAATACTCCTTAAACAGGAGTTGTGGGAGTATGTGATAGAATGTAAGAAAGTAAATTCTCGATTAATATGGGTAAAATTGAAAGTTGATGGAGAGAGGTGGGTGATTATTGGTGCATATGCACCTGGGCATGAGAAGAAAGATCATGAGAGGCAAGTGTTTTGGGAGCAGCTGAATGAGTGTGTTAGCGGTTTTGATGCACGAGACCGGGTTATAGTGATGGGTGATTTGAATGCAAAGGTGAGTAATGTGGCAGTTGAGGGAATAATTGGTATGCATGGGGTGTTCAGTGTTGTAAATGGAAATGGTGAAGAGCTTGTAGATTTATGTGCTGAAAAAGGACTGATGATTGGGAATACCTGGTTTAAAAAGCGAGATATACATAAGTATACTTATGTAAGTAGGAGAGATGGCCAGAGAGCGTTATTGGATTACGTGTTAATTGACAGGCGTGCGAAAGAGAGACTTTTGGATGTTAATGTGCTGAGAGGTGCAACTGGAGGGTTGTCTGATCATTATCTTGTGGAGGCTAAGGTGAAGATTAGTATGGGTTTTCAGAAAAGAGGAGTGAATGTTGGGGTGAAGAAGGTGGTGAGAATAAGTGAGCTTGGGAAGGAGACCTGTGTGGGGAAGTACCAGGAGAGACTGTGTACAGAATGGAAAAAGGTGAGAACAATGGAAGTAAGGGGAGTGGGGGAGGAATGGGATGTATTTAGGGAATCAGTGATGGATTGCGCAAAAGATGCTTGTGGCATGAGAAGAGTGGGAGGTGGGCTGTTTAGAAAGGGTAGTGAGTGGTGGGATGAAGAAGTAAGAGTATTAGTGAAAGAGAAGAGAGAGGCATTTGGACGATTTTTGCAGGGAAAAAATGTAATTGAGTGGGAGAAGTATAAAAGAAAGAGACAGGAGGTGAAGAGAAAGGTGCAAGAGGTGAAAAAAAGGGCAAATGAGAGTTGGGGTGAGAGACTATCAGTAAATTTTAGGGAAAATAAAAAGATGTTCTGGAAGGAGGTAAATAGGGTGCGTAAGACAAGGGAGCAAATGGGAACTTCAGTGAAGGGCGTAAATGGGGAGGTGATAACAAGTAGTGGTGATGTGAGAAGGAGATGGAATGAGTATTTTGAAGGTTTGTTGAATGTGTCTGATGACAGAGTGGCAGATATAGGGTGTTTTGGTCGAGGTGGTGTGCAAAGTGAGAGGGTTAGGGAAAATGATTTGGTAAACAGAGAAGAGGTAGTAAAAGCTTTGCGGAAGATGAAAGCCGGCAAGGCAGCAGGTTTGGATGGTATTGCAGTGGAATTTATTAAAAAAGGGGGTGACTGTATTGTTGACTGGTTGGTAAGGTTATTTAATGTATGTATGACTCATGGTGAGGTGCCTGAGGATTGGCGGAATGCGTGCATAGTGCCATTGTACATAGGCAAAGGGGATAAGAGTGAGTGCTCAAATTACAGAGGTATAAGTTTGTTGAGTATTCCTGGTAAATTATATGGGAGGGTATTGATTGAGAGGGTGAAGGCATGTACAGAGCATCAGATTGGGGAAGAGCAGTGCGGTTTCAGAAGTGGTAGAGGATGTGTGGATCAGGTGTTTGCTTTGAAGAATGTATGTGAGAAATACTTAGAAAAGCAAATGGATTTGTATGTAGCATTTATGGATCTGGAGAAGGCATATGATAGAGTTGATAGAGATGCTCTGTGGAAGGTATTAAGAATATATGGTGTGGGAGGCAAGTTGTTAGAAGCAGTGAAAAGTTTTTATCGAGGATGTAAGGCATGTGTACGTGTAGGAAGAGAGGAAAGTGATTGGTTCTCAGTGAATGTAGGTTTGCGGCAGGGGTGTGTGATGTCTCCATGGTTGTTTAATTTGTTTATGGATGGGATTGTTAGGGAGGTGAATGCAAGAGTCCTGGAAAGAGGGGCAAGTATGAAGTCTGTTGGGGATGAGAGAGCCTGGGAAGTGAGTCAGTTGTTGTTCGCTGATGATACAGCGCTGGTGGCTGATTCATGTGAGAAACTGCAGAAGCTGGTGACTGAGTTTGGTAAAGTGTGTGGAAGAAGAAAGTTAAGAGTAAATGTGAATAAGAGCAAGGTTATTAGGTACAGTAGGGTTGAGGGTCAAGTCAATTGGGAGGTAAGTTTGAATGGAGAAAAACTGGAGGAAGTGAAGTGTTTTAGATATCTGGGAGTGGATCTGTCAGCGGATGGAACCATGGAAGCGGAAGTGGATCATAGGGTGGGGGAGGGGGCGAAAATTTTGGGAGCCTTGAAAAATGTGTGGAAGTCGAGAACATTATCTCGGAAAGCAAAAATGGGTATGTTTGAAGGAATAGTGGTTCCAACAATGTTGTATGGTTGCGAGGCGTGGGCTATGGATAGAGTTGTGCGCAGGAGGATGGATGTGCTGGAAATGAGATGTTTGAGGACAATGTGTGGTGTGAGGTGGTTTGATCGAGTAAGTAACGTAAGGGTAAGAGAGATGTGTGGAAATAAAAAGAGCGTGGTTGAGAGAGCAGAAGAGGGTGTTTTGAAATGGTTTGGGCACATGGAGAGAATGAGTGAGGAAAGATTGACCAAGAGGATATATGTGTCGGAGGTGGAGGGAACGAGGAGAAGAGGGAGACCAAATTGGAGGTGGAAAGATGGAGTGAAAAAGATTTTGTGTGATCGGGGCCTGAACATGCAGGAGGGTGTAAGGAGGGCAAGGAATAGAGTGAATTGGAGCGATGTGGTATACAGGGGTTGACGTGCTGTCAGTGGAGTGAATCAAGGCATGTGAGGCGTCTGGGGTGGACCATGGAAAGCTGTGTAGGTATGTATACACGTGTGTGGACATGTGTATGTACATGTGTATGGGGGGGGGGGGGTTGGGCCATTTCTTTCGTCTGTTTCCTTGCGCTACCTCGCAGCCGGGGGAGACAGCGACAAAAAAAAAAAAAAAAAAAAAAAAAAAAAAAACGTTGAAATGTATAGGTATGTATATGTGCGTGTATGGACGTGTATGTATACACATGTATATTTGGATGAGTTTGGCCATTCTTTCTTCTGTTTCCTATCGGTACCTCGCTAACGCGGGAGACAGCGACAAAGTATGATATATATATATATATATATATATATATATATATATATATATATATATATATATATATATATATATATATATATATATGGTTCCGTATTTTTGATTTATATGATCGAATGCTTGTAATCAATTTAACCCATGGACTTAAGAACGGATTAAAGGTAGTGTCCTGGCTACGTGTGTATCGCAGTTGAGAGTGAGAGTCTAAGTTTGGTTGGTTGGTTTATCTACCTGCCAGGTTCATTAATGTTGTTAATAGTAAGCTTTATCTAACAACCGATCAAGTACATCACCTTTATCTGTTGAGGATAAGCTAGAATTCATACTGTCACACAACGTACGTATCCATTGCTATAGTTATTCACTCAATAGTCACGTACATAAACATGAAATGGCAACTCGCTAGATCGGCTACACCCGTGAGGTGCTTCCCCCTGGTGGCAGCTGCCCTAACTACCAACACAACATCAAAGTCGCTAGCTGAAGTAAACACCTGGGGTTATATTCTGAAAACTGTGCCTACAAATTTAGAATATTATCTATTAGTTTGTGATTGCCAGAGCCGGAATTCCTTCGGCCTAGTGCTTTTAGAAGACAGGTAAGGACAAAAATGTGTTTGAAATATCTTTTGAATTCCTTATAGTGTCAAAATGGGTGCCAGACATTTCATCCCAGTTAGATTTCGGCCCACCCTAATCAGCAATGGTATTATCTATGAGCTACAATGAGACATTGATTGAATGTTCGTTGAAAGATGTATTCAGCTTTATCGCAAGCATAAATACAAAAACCTGCTAACATCAATTCTACAAGCGAAATGATCGACAGAAAGTTGGCCCATCGATCTCAGTCTACAGTTACTAATAGAACTATTTTCGTTTTGATAATGACAGAGTGCTGATAATGAAGGAAATATATGAATTATATGAATGCAAATGCTTCACATTAGAGTAAGTCACGAATACGGATAAAGACTTTCATATTAGAAGCTGATGAGTATTCAGGATGTGGTCAAGCTGGCTGGGGGCGAATTATTGACTCAAAAAAGGGATTTAAAGAAAGCTCAAAATTTGATATTATGTAATAACACATTGTATCTTAGAGAAGTAAGCAGTTTTTCAGATATTTGGATGTTAGTCACTGATTTATGTCAGATTCCCATAGATCTGAACTCTCTTATGAATATATATCTATTGTAACGGCATCTTCCCCTCCAGCAGCCCCTTCTAAGCGTAAATACTGGCACCTCAATAAAGCTGACTGGAATACCTTACGTAACTTCTTTTCTGACTTTCCTTGGGTAAATTACTGTCTCTTAGTAATGATGTTTCTGTCTTCGCCAAGCACACAGATGAGGTTATTTTTGCGGGAATCCATGGTTCAATTGTTTCTGTTCAGAGGTCATTCAGACTCCCATTCGGCTTTCATCATTGCCCATATTCGCTGTCAGCATGTCAGCCGTGAGATGAAGCGTTCCTTTATTCAAAGGAAGTACTATAATCTCTCCGCATCATCCACTGACAGGTCTCTCTGGTCTTTAGGTAAGGGCATCTCTAACTTCTGTCACTATACCTTTCCTTCACTTTTCCGTGCTGTCGGTACTATAGCTGTCTCTCCCGTAGACAAAACAACACTCTTTGTTTCCCGTTTCTCAAACTCCACCTTGGAAGACTTTAACATTCTTCACCCCCGGATGCTCCTCTTACTAATCCTATGTCTCTTCCTGTAATCTTTTTTCGAATTGTCTGAAAAGTGCGTCTTCCTCTGTTCACAAGCAAGGCTTATGGTCCTAATGCCATCCATCCCCGTGTGCTGAAACAGTTTGCCTCTGAACTTGCATCTTTGCCTGCTCGTCTGTTCCGTGTCTATTTTAAAACCAAAACTTTTCACTCTTCTTGGAAACATGCCTTGATACATCCCATCCCTAAGAAGGGTGACCTATCGTCCTATTGCTTTGACATCTATCATTTCCAAAGTCTTTGAATCCCTCCTCATCTTCCATCTCCTTAAACACCTCGAATATCAGCCTTTTCTCTGTTCACCAGTATGGCTTCCGTAAGGCGAGATGTACTGGTGATAATCTTTCCTATCTTACTAATGTTTGGTCATCATCCCTGAGAGATTTTGGGGAGTCACGCGAGTTGCCCTTGATATATCTAAGGCTTTTGAGAGGGGTCTCATCTCTAAGCTCCTCTCTTTTGGCTTTCCTCCCTCATTTTGCTCCTTCATGTCTAGCTTTCTCTCTGGCCAATCTATCTCTGTGGTTATTAATAGATCAGCCTTCCCCCTTTTCTCCATCAACAGCGATGTCCCTCAAGGTTCTGTCCTGTCCCAACACCTTTTCTCTTTTTTCCTCCAACGATTTTCTCTTCACAAATAATTCAATGCACTCAAACGCTGATGACTCAACACTACATTCATCCACATTCTTCAATTCTTCATCCTCTTCTCTCACTCAATCTGCATCTCGTTTTGACACAGCATCCTCCATAAACGCAGAATTAGACAGGATATATCAGTGGGGTAGACAAAATCTTGTTAAGTTTAATGCCTCCAAGATCCAATTTCTACCAATCTCTCTATCGAATGCTCCTCAAGACTCGTCTCTCCTGTGACGGTTCTGTAATTCCACCTTCTGACTTAGTGAACATACTTGGTATTACTGTAACAGCCACCCTTTCTTCGAAACCCTACAGTACAAGAATAGCTAAGTCTGGCTCTATTTGAATGTCGAAACACATTCTCCTCTGTACAGTTGCCCCGGTTATACAAGGGATGATTCGTCCTTGTATGGAGTACTGCTTTCACATTTGGGGTGGTTCTAGCTCTGTATCCTTACTTGACACAGTTGAGTTGAAAGCGGTCAGACTTGTAAACTGTCCCAGGCTAACTTCCAAACTTGACTCCAATTGCTTTACGCCGCAATGTTGGCTCACTTTCCCTCCTCTGTAGGTATTACTTTGGTTTTTGCTCTCGAGAGCTCGCTGCTTGTGTGCCCCCACGACTAGCTAGACTACGCAAAACTCAGCAAGCTGCTGCGTCACATGATTATTGTGTGGCCATCGGCAAATCAAGGATGGGCGTTTTGATACCTGCTTCTTTCTCTCCACGTCGAAGCTTTGGAACTCTGTAGCTTCTCATGTCTTTCCCAACAACTATGACTTGGAACTTTTCAATAGAGAGGTCTTTCTATTTCTTAGAAACTCGTAAATACTTTCCCTTGTCTTTTCTTTTTCCGTTTCATAATTCTCTCCATATTTCAATTATAGTCCGGCCTTGATGTGGACTTTTGCCCGTGAGTGGAGCCTTCAACATAAAGTACTTGTCCTACAGAAGTTTGTTACTAGACTGGCGACCAGTTTTGGAAAAATATGAATATATTATATTTGATAGAAGATAACGGCAAATATTAATAATCTAGGGAGTTTGGTCGAACAAAGAAGTTAATATGATTTTACAGGAAGGAGATTTCGTTATTATAAACATATGCTAACGTTTTAGGAAAGTGGTGAAGAGGACATGGTTTTTCAATTGATTATTAGAGTAAAACACTAAAGCAGTTGTCATACATGTACATTTATGTTTCCTATCGAGTGACCAGTAGAATCAGAATGATCGAGAAATATTGTAAAAAAACGAACATAAGAAGTGAGGACACTGCAAGAGGCTTCTTGGCCTATGCTAGGCAGGTCCTGAGTCTGTCCACCCTACAACCAACCGCCTGAACCCATAAACACATTCAACCTTCATTTAAAGCTACTTAAAGACCCACGTAGCTTCCACTACTGTACTTGGCAGCAGGTTCCATAAATCTAGTACCCTATTCCCGAACCAATATTTATCCACATCCGACCTGAGTCTATTTTTTCCCTAATTTAAATCCATTATTTCTTGTCCTATCCTGTGGCGCCATTCTAAGAACTTTATTCATGTTATCTTCACTAATGCCCCTCACCCATTTGAGGACTTCAATCATATCCTCTCTAGCTCTCCTCCTCTTAAGTGAGTGTAAATTCAGTTTTTTTAACCTTTCTTCATAAGTGAGGTGTCTAATTCCAGGGATCACTTCTGTCATTCGCCTTTGTACTCTCTCTAAACAATCTATATCAACTGCATAGTATGGAGCCCAAAACTGTACCGCATAATCCAAATGTGTTCTCACCAACGCAAGATAAAGTTGCAATATTCCTCTACTATCTCTATTGCTAATAGTCCTATTAGTGAACCGTAACATTGCTCCCTCAATTTAGGATCTTTGCTCGCCAGTACTCCTAAATCTCTTTCACATTCTGTTTTACCAATAGTAATATTGTCCAGTTGATAAGTGTTTCTTTCTTTACCCACGCTAAGTGTTCTACATTTATCTATGTTGAATTCCATTTTCCATTACCCCCCCCCATTCTGATAATCTGTTAAGTATTCACTGAATTTTCATCTGGGTCAATGACGGCCCCTATTTTTGTATCATCGTCAAATTTACTTGAGTTGCTCGTTATTCCCTTATCCAAATGATTTTTTTGCCCGCTATAATTGATTCGAGAAATTTCCCCACAATAGATGTCAAGCTGATAGGACGATAATTAGAGGCAATGGATGGGGACAACATTTGCTGTCCTTCATTGCTTAGGAACTACGACTGATTCCAGAAACTGTTTAAACACATTTAAAAGCGGAACATTTACTTCCTCCTTAACTGCTTCTGGGTCACTATATTTCTGAGCTGAACTGATCGTATTTTCCCTTAGCAAGTTATGCCGTTCTCTTGTTTTTCTCTAAGGTCTGCTGGAGGTCTTTACGTTGTTAGTGTTGAGCATGTGTCCAGCCGTAGGAATTGTTGTAGTGTAGAATGCTGATGGAACGGTGTTTGCTCTCTATCAAATCTTGAGTGGGCGGAGGGTATGATAATGCATCATACCTGTTGATGAGGACTGCAGTTGATTGCACTTTATCGGTGGTTTCATTCCACCTGTCCACCAGACCCTTGTTTATTTCACCAGTTTTCTTCCTTTGAAGGTCGTCAGTGGAGAAATTTTTGTTGATTGTTCCACTGAATAGGTTACAGTTAGCTTTCTTTATATCTGGCTTTTGTTACATTGAATGATGGATGGAGTCGTTGATATAGTGACTGTCATAAGAATATGATCGCTAATTGGGGAGATCACCTTGTCTGATGAGGATATTTTGTCAGGTTTTGCCATTTCCAAATATTGTATTTGGTGTGGTCAGGGTTGAGTGGCTTATAAAGTTTGGGAAGTTTGGCCTCAAGTGTTGTGGCGCAAGTGACCTGAGTTTAACCCTCGGGAGGTTGGAGAAAAGGTAACCGAGTGTGACCTTTCCCGTCCCTTCTTGCTTCTCTATATAACCTAACCTTGATAATGTATAACTTGTTGCCCTGAAGATGTCTTCAGAAATAGACAAAACCTTAGTGTCTCTTTCATTATGTTTCCTATGGGTTTTATGTATTCAATTTCCACGTTAACATTGTCGTTATTTTGGGAGCAGCTGAGAGAGTGTGTTAGTAGTTTTGATGCACGAGACCGGGTTATAGTGATGGGAGATATGAATGCAATGGTGAGTAATGTGGCATTTGAGGGAATGATTGGTGTACATGGGGTGTTCAGTGTTGTAAATGGAAATGGTGAAGAGCATGTAGATTTATGTGTTGAAAAAGGACTGGTAATTGGGAATACCTGGTTTAAAAAGAGAGATATACATAAGTATACGTATGTAAGTAGGAGAGATGGCCAGAGAGCGTTATTGGATTACGTGTTAAATGATAGGCAAGCGAAAGAGAGACTTTTGGATGTTAATGTGCTGAGAGGTGCAACTGGAGGGATATCTGATCATTATCTTGTGGAGGCGAACGTAAAAATTTGTAGAAGTTTTCAGAAAAGAAGAGAGAATGTTGGGGTGAAAAGACTGGTGAGAATAAGTGAGCTTGGAAAGGAGACTTGTGTGAGGAAGTACCGGGAGAGACTGAGTACAGAATGGACTAAGGGGAGAACAAAGGAGGTAAGGGGAGTGGGGGAGGAATGTGATGTATTTAGGGAAGCAGTGATGGCTTGCGCAAAAGATGCTTGTGGCATGAGAAGCGTGGGAGGTGGACAGATTACAAAGGGTAGTGAGTGGTGGGATGAAGAAGTAAGATTATTAGAAAAAGAGAAGAGAGAGGCATTTGGATGATTTTTGCAGGGAAATAATGCAAATGAGTGGGAGATGTATAAAAGAAAGAGGCAGGAGGTCAAGAGAAAGGTGCAAGAGGTGAAAAAGAGGGCAAATGAGAGATGGGGTGAGAGAGTATCATTAAATTTTAGGGATAATAAAAAGATGTTTTAGAAGGGGGTAAATAAAGTGCGTAAGACTAGGGAACGAATGGGAACTTCAGTGAGGGGGGCTAATGGGGAGGTAATAACAAGTAGTGTTGATGTGAGAAGGAGATGAAGTGAGTATTTTGAAGGTTTGTTAAATGTGTTTGATGATAGAGTGGCAGATACAGGGTGTTTTGGTAGAGATGGTATGCAAAGTGAGAGGGTTAGGGAGAATGATTTGGTAAACAGAGAAGAGGTAGTAAAAGCTATGCGGAAGATGAAAGCCGGCAAGGCAGCAGGTTTGGATGGTATTGCAGTGGAATTTATTAAAAAAAGGGGGTGACTGTATTGTTGACTGGTTGGTAAGGATATTCAATGTATGTATGACTCATGGTGAAGTGCCTGAGGAGTGGCGGAATGCTTGCATAGTGCCATTGTACAAAGGCAAAGGGGATAAAGGTGAGTGCTCAAATTACAGAGGTATAAGTTTGTTAAGTATTCCTGGAAAATTATATGGAAGAAATTGATTGAGAGGGTGAAAGCATGTACAGAGCATCAGATTGGAAAGAACAGTGTGGTTTCAGAAGTGGTAGAGGATGTGTGGATCAGGTGTTTGCTTTGAAGAACGTTTGTAAGAAAATCTTAGAAGAGCAAATGGATTTGTATGTAACACTTATGGATCTGGAGAAGGCATATGATAGAGATGCTCTGTGGAAGGTATTAAGAATATATGGTGTAGGAGGCAAATTGTTAGAAGCAATGAAAAGTTTTTATCGAGGATGTAATTCATGTGTACGTATAGGAAGAGAGGAAAGTGATTGGTTCTCAGGGAATGTTGGTTTGCGGCAGGGGTGTGGGATGTCTCCATGGTTGTTTAATTTGTTTATGGATATTGTTGTTAGGGAGGTGAATGCAAGAGTTTTGGAAAGAGGGGCAAGTATGCAGTCTGTTGGGGATGAGAGAGCTTGGGAAGTGAGTCAGTTGTTGTTCGCTGATGACAC
Organism: Panulirus ornatus; assembly: GCF_036320965.1. Lineage (NCBI taxonomy): Eukaryota > Metazoa > Arthropoda > Malacostraca > Decapoda > Palinuridae > Panulirus > Panulirus ornatus. The sequence continues at coordinate 43,097,900 of NC_092242.1, read as the reverse complement.
AGCGCTGGTGGCTGATTCATGTGAGAAACTGCAGAAGCTGATGACTGAGTTTGGTAAAGTGTGTGAAAGAAGAAAGTTAAAAGTAAATGTGAATAGAGCAAGGTTATTAGGTACAGTAGGGTTGAGGGTCAAGTCAATTGGGAGGTAAGTTTGAATGGAGAAAAACTGGAGGAAGTAAAGTGTTTTAGATATCTGGGAGTGGATCTGGCAGCGGATGGAACCATGGAAGCGGAAGTGAATCATAGGGTGGGGGAGGGGGCGAAAATACGGTGAGCCTTGAAGAATGTGTGGAAGTCGAGACCATTATCTCGGAAAGCAAAAATGGGTATGTTTGAAGGAAAAGTGGTTCCAACAATGTTGTATGGTTGCGAGGCGTGGGCTATGGATAGAGTTGTGCGCAGGAGGGTGGATGTGCTGGAAATGAGATGTTTGAGGACGATATGTGGTGTGAGGTGGTTTGATCGAGTAAGTAATGGAAGGGTAAGAGAGATGTGTGGAAATAAAAAGAGCGTGGTTGAGAGAGCAGAAGAGGGTGTTTTGAAATGGTTTAGTCACATGGAGAGAATGAGTGAGGAAAGATTGACCGAGAGGATATATGTGTCAGAGGTGGAGTGACCGAGCAGAAGTGGGAGACCAAATTGGAGGTGGAAAGATGGAGTGAAAAAGATTTTGAGTGATCGGGGCCTAAACATGCAGGAGGGTGAAAGGCGTGCAAGGAATAGAGTGAATTGGAACGATGTGGTATACCGGGGTGGACTTGCTGTCAATGGACTGAATCAGGGCATGTGAAGCGTCTGGGGTAAACCATGGAAAGTTCTGTGGGGCCTGGATGTGGAAAGGGAGCTGTGGTTTCAGCCAACAGCGCTGTATCATCAGCGAACAACAACTGACTCACTTCCCAAGCTC
>NC_092242.1:43016298-43096894 GCF_036320965.1 Panulirus ornatus | reverse complement strand
AATTCAGTGATTAATGAGAGGATAAGAGGAAGGGAAGGAGTAGCACTACTCCTGAAATAGGAGTGGTGGGTGTATGTGATAGTGTAAGAGAGTAAACTCTAGATTGATATGGGTAAAACTGAAAATGGATGGAAAGAGATGGGTTATTATTGGTACATATGCATCTGAGCATGAGAAGATAGATCATGAGAGGCAATTGTTTTCGATGCAGCTGAGTGAGTGTGCATCTGGAGGGGTGTCTGATCATTATGTTGTGGAGGCGAAAATAAAAATTTATAGAGGTTTTCAGAAAAGAAGAGAGAATGTGGGGGTGAAGAGAGTGGTGAGAGTAAGTGAGCTTTGGAAGGAGACTTGTGTGAGGAAGTACCAGGAGAGACTGAGTACAGAATGGAAAAAGGTGAGAACAAAGGACGTACGAGGAGTGGGGGAGGAATGGGATGTATTTAGGGAAGCAGTGATGGCTTGCGCAAAAGATACTTGTGGTATGAGAAGCCTGGGAGGTGGGCAGATTAGAAAGGGTAGTGATTGGTGGGGCGAAGAAGTGAGATCATTACTGAAAGAGAAGACAGAGGCACTTGGACGATTTTTGCAGGGAAATAATGCAAATGAGTGGGAGATGTAGAAAAGAAAGAGGCAGGAGGTCAAGAGAAAGTTGCAAAAGGTGAAAAAGAGGGCAAATGAGAGTAAGGGAACAAATGGGAACTTAACTGAAGGGGGCTAATGGGGACATGATAACAAGTAGTGGTGATGTGAGTAGGAGATGGAGTGAGTATTTTGAAGGTTTGTTGAATGTGTTTGATGATAGAGTGTCAGATATTGGGTGTTTTTGTCGAGGTTGTGTGCAAAGTGAGAGGCTGAGGGAGAATGATTTGGTAAAGAGAGAAGAGGTAGTAAATGCTTTGCAGAAGATGAAAGCCAGCAAGGCAGCGGGTTTGGATTGTATTGCATTGGAATTTGTTAAAAAATGGGGTGACTGTATTATTGACTGGTTGGTAAGGTTATTTAATGTATGTATGGCTCATGGTGCGGTGCTTGATGATTGGAGGAATGCTTACATAATGTCATTGTACAAAGTAAAAGGAGATAAAAGTGAGCTCTGGGAAATCATATGGGAGGGTATTGATTGAAATGGTGAAGGCATGTACAGAGCATCAAATTGGGGAAGAGCAGTGTGGTTTCAGAAGTGGTAGAGGATGTATGTGAGAAATACTTAGAAAAGCAAATGGATTTGTATGTAGCGTTTATGGATATGGAGAAGGTATATGATAGAGTTGATAGAGATGCTCTGTGGAAGGTATTAAGAATATATAGTGTGAGAGGCAAGTTGTTAGAAGGAGTGAAAAGTTTTTATCGAGGATGTAAGGCTTGTGTACGCCTAGGAAGAGAGGAAAGTGATTGGTTCTCAGTGAATGTTGGTTTTTGGCAGTGGTGCTGTGATGTCTCCCTGGATGTTGAATTTGTTTATGGATGGGGTTGTTAGGGAGGTGAATTGAAGAGTTTTGGAAAGAGTGGCATATATGCAGTCTGTTGTGGATGAGAGAGCTTGGGAGGTGAGTCAGTTGTTGTTCGCGGATGATACAGCGCTGGTGGCTGACTCGTGTGAGAAACTGAAGAAGCTGTTGATTAAGTTTGGTGAAGTGTGTGAAAGAAGAAAAGGTGAGAGAAAATGTGAATAAGAGCAAGTTTATTAGGTACAGTATGACTGACAGACAAGTCAAATGGGAGGGAAGTTTGAATGGAGAAAAACTGGAGGAAGTGAAGTGTTTTAGATATCTGGGAGTGGATCTGGCAGTGGATTGAACCATGGAAGCGGAAGTGAATCATATTGTGGGGGAGGTGGCGAAAGTTCTGAGGGCGTTGAAGAATGTCTGGAAGTCGAGAACATTATCTCGTAAAGGAAAAAGTTTTTTTTTTTAAAGGAATCCTGGTTCCAACAATTTTATGTGGTTGCGAGGCGTGAGCTATAGATATAGATGTGCTGAAGAGGGTTGATGTGCTGGAAATGAGATGTTTGAGGACAATATGTGGTGTGAGATGGTTTGATCGAGTAAGTAATGTAAGGGTAAGAGAGATATGTGGTAATAAGAAGAGTGTGCTTGAGAGAGCAGAAGAGGGTGTTTTGAAATGGTTGGATCACATGAGAGAATGAGTGAGGACAGATTGACGAGGAGAATATAAATGTAAGAGGTGGAGGGAACGAGGAGAAATGGGAGACCAAATTGGAGGTGGAAGGATGGAGTGAAAAAGATTTTGAGTGATCGCGGCCTGAACATGCAGGAGGGTGAAAGGCGTGCAAGGAATAGAGTGAATTGGAACGATGTGGTATACATGTGTCGACTTGCTGTCAATGGATTGAACCAGGGCGTGTGAAGCGTCTGAGGGTAAACCATGGAAAGTTCTGTGTGGCCCGGATGTGGAAAGAATGCTGTGGTTTCAGTGCATTATACATGACAGCTAGAGACTGAGTGTGAACGAATGTGGTTTTTGTTGTCTTTTCCTAGCGCTACCTCGTGCACATGCGGGGGGGAGGGTGTTGTTATCTCATGTTTGGTGGGGTGGCGATGGGAATGAATAAAGGCAGACAGTATAGATTATGTACATTCGTATGTATGTATATGTCTATTTGTGTATATATATGTATAAGTTGAGATGTATAGGTATTTATATTTGCGTGTGTAGACGTATATGTATATACATGTGTATGTTGGTGGGTTGGGCCATTCTTTCGTTTGTTTCCTTGCGCCAACTCGCTAACGCGGGAGACAGCGACAAAGCAAAATAGATAAATGTATACAGAAATCCTCCCCTCCTTATATTTCAACTTTCTAAAAGGGGAAACAGAAGAAGGAGTCACGCGGGGAGTGCTCATCCTCCTCGAAGGCTCAGATTGGGGTGTCTAAATGTGTGTGGATGTAACCAAGATGAGAAAAAAAGGAAAGATAGGTAGTATATTTGAGGAAAGGAACCTGGATGTTTTGGCTCTGAGTGAAACGAAGCTCAAGGGTAAAGGGGAAGAGTGGTTTGGGAATGTCTTGGAAGTAAAGTCAGGGGTTAGTGAGAGGACAAGAGCAGGGGAAGGAGTAGCACTACTCCTGAAACAGGAGCTGTGGGAGTATGTGATAGAGTGTAAGAAAGTAAATTCTAGATTGATATGGGTAAATCTGAATGTTGATGGAGAGAGATGGGTGATTGTTGGTGCATATGCACCTGAGCATGAGAAGAACGATCATGAGAGGCAAGTGTTTTAGGCGCAGCTGAATGAGTGTGTTAGTGGTTTTGATGCACAAGACCGGGTTATAGTAATGGGTGATTTGAATGCAAAGGTGAGTAATATGGCAGTTGAGGGAATAATTGGTATACATGGGGAGTTCATTGTTGTAAATGGAAATGGTGAAGAGCTTGTAGATTTATGTGGTGAAAAAGGACTGGTGATCGGGAATACCTGGTATAAAAAGCGAGATATACGTAAGTATACGTATGTAAGTAGGATAGATGGCAAGGAGCGTTATTGGATTACGTGAAAATTGATAGGCGCGCGAAAGAGAGAATTTTGGATGTTAATGTGCTGAGAGGTGCAACTGGAGGGATGTCTGATCATTTTCTTGTGGAGGCGAAGGTGAAGATTTGTAGGGGTTTTCAGAAAAGAAGAGAGAATGTTGGGGTGAAGAGATTGGTGAGAGTAAGTGAGCTTGGGAAGGAGACTTGTGTGAGGAAGTACCGGGAGAGACTGAGTACAGAATGGAAAAAGGTGAGAACAAAGGAGGTAATGGGAGTGGGGGAGGAATGCGATGTATTTAGGGAAGCAGTGATGGCTTGCCCAAAATATGCATGTGGCATGAGAAGCGTGGGAGGTGGGTTGATTAGAAAGGGTAGTGAGTGATGGGATGAAGAAGTAAGAGTATTAGTGAAATAGAAGAGAGAGGCATTTAGACGATTTTTGCATTGAAAAAATGCAAATGACTGGGAGATGTATAAAAGAAAGAGGCAGGAGGTCAAGAGAAAGGTGCAAGAGGTGAAAAAGAGGGCAAATGAGAGTTGGGTTGAGAGAGTATCATTAAGTTTTAGGGAGAATAAAAAGATGTTTTGGAAGGAGGTAAATAAAGTGCGTAAGACAAAGGGAGCAAATGGGAACTTCAGTGAAGGGGGCTAATGGAGAGGTGATAACAAGTAATGGTGATGTGAGAAGGAGATGGAGTGAGTATTTTGAAGGTTTGTTGAATGTGTTTGATGATAGAGTGGCAGATATAGGGTGTTTTGGTCGAGGTGGTGTGCAAAGTTAGAGGGTTAGGGAAAATGATTTGGTAAATAGAGAAGAGGTAGTAAAAGCTTTACGGAAGATGAAAGCTGGCAAGGCAGCAGGTTTGGATGTTATTGCAGTGGAATTTATTAAAAAAGGGGGTGACTGTATTGTTGACTGGCTGGTAAGGTTATTTAATGTATGTATGATTCATGGTGAGGTTCCTGAGGATTGGCGGAATGCTTCCATAGTGCCATTGTACAAAGGCAAATTGGATAAGAGTGAGTGCCTAAATTACAGAGGTATAAGTTTGTTGAGTATTCTTGGTAAATTATATGGGAGGTTATTGATTGAGAGGGTGAAGGCATGTACAGAGCATCAGATTGGGGAAGAGCAGTGTGGTTTCAGAAGTGGTAGAGGATGTGTGGATCAGGTGTTTGCTTTGAAGAATGTATTTGAGAAATACTTAGAAAAACAAACGGATTTGTATGTAGCATTTATGGATCTGGAGAAGGCATATGATAGAGTTGATAGAGATGCTCTGTGGAAGGTTTTATGAATATATGGTGTGGGAGGCAAGTTGTTGGAAGCAGTGAAAAGTTTTTATCGAGGATGTAAGGCATGTGTATTTGTAGGAAGAGAGGAAAGTGATTGGTTCTCAGTGAATGTAGGTTTGCGGCAGGGGTGTGTGATGTCTCCATGGTTGTTTAATTTGTTTATGGATGGGGTTGTTAGGGAGGTAAATGCAAGAGTTTCGGAAAGAGGGGCAAGTATGCAGTCTGTTGTGGATGAGAGAGCTTGTGAAGTGAGTCAGTTGTTGTTCGCTGATGATTCAGCGCTGGTGGCTGATTCATGTAAGAAACTGCAGAAGCTGGTGACTGAGTTTGGTAAAGTGTGTGAAAGAAGAAAGTTAAGAGTAGATATGAATAAGAGCAAGGTTATTAGGTACAGTAGGGTTGAGGGTCAAGTCAACTGGGAGGTTAGTTTGAATGGAGAAAAACTGGTGGAAGTAAAGTGTTTTAGATATCTGGGAGTGGATCTGGCAGCGGATGGAACCATGGAAGCGGAAGTGAATCATAGGGTGGGGGAGGGGGCGAAAATTCTGGGAGCCTTGAAGAATGTGTGGAAGTCGAGAACATTATCTCGGAAAGCAAAAATGGGTATGTTTGAAGGAATAGTGGTTCCAACAATGTTGTATGGTTGCGAGGCGTGGGCTATGGATAGAGTTGTGCGCAGGAGGATGGATGTGCTGGAAATGAGATGTTTGAGGACAATGTGTGGTGTGAGGTGGTTTGATCGAGTAAGTAACGTAAGGGTAAGAGAGATGTGTGGAAATAAAAAGAGCTGTGGTTGAGAGAGCAGAAGAGGGTGTTTTGAAATGGTTTGGGCACATGGAGAGAATGAGTGAGGAAAGATTGACCAAGGGGATATATGTGTCGGAGGTGGAGGGAACGAGGAGAAGTGGGAGACCAAATTGGAGGTGGAAAGATGGAGTGAAAAAGATTTTGTGTGATCGGGGCCTGAACATGGAGGAGGGTGAAAGGAGGGCAAGGAATAGAGTGAATTGGATCGATGTGGTATACCGGGGTTGACGTGCTGTCAGTGGATTGAATCAGGGCATGTGAAGCGTCTGGGGTAAACCATGGAAAGCTGTGTAGGTAGGTATATTTGCGTGTGTGGACGTATGTATATACATGTGTATGGGGGTGGGTTGGGCCATTTCTTTCGTCTGTTTCCTTGCGCTACCTCGCAAACGCGGGAGACAGCGACAAAGCAAAAAAAAAAAGATATATATATATATATATATATATATATATATATATATATATATATATATATATATATATATATATATATATATATATATTTATATCTATTATTTATTCTACTTTGTCTCTGTCTCAAGCGTTATCGAGGTAGCGCAAGGAAGCAGACGAAAGAATGTCCAACCCACCCACATACACATTTATATACATACAGGTCCACACACGCAAATATACATACCTATACATCTCAACTTATACATATATATACACACACAGACGTGTACATATATGCACAAGTAAATGTTTCATATAGTCTGCTTTTATTCATTCCCATCGCCAACCTAACACACTTAAGATAACAACCCCCTCCCCCCTACATGTGCGCGAGGTATCGCCAGGAAATGACAACAGTGGCCAAATTCGTTCACACTCAGTCTCTAGCTGTTATGTAATAATGCACCTTAACCACAGTTCCCTTTCCATATCCAGGCCCCACAGAACTTTCCATGGTTTACCCCAGACGCTTCACTTGCCCTGGTTCAATCCATTGGCAGCCCGTCGACCCCGTTATACCACATCGTTCCAATTCACTCTATTTCTTGCACGTCATTCACTTTCCTGTATGTTTAGGCCCCGATCATTCAAAATCTTTTTCAATTTATCTTTCCACCTCCAATTTGGTCTCCCACTTCCTCGTTCCCTCCACCTCTGACACATATATCCTCTTTGTCAATCTTTCCTCACCCATTCTCTCCATGTGACCAAACCATTTCAAAACACCCTCTTCTGCTTTCTCTTTTTATTAACACACATCTCTCTTACCCTATTATCATTTACACGATTAAATCACCTCACACCACATATTGTCCTCAAACATCTCATTTCCAGCACATCCACCCTCCTCCGCACAACTCTATCTATAGTCCACTCCCTGCAATCATATAAATTATTAGAACCAATATTCCTTCAAACATACCCATACCTGCTTTCCGAGATAATGTTCTCGACTTCCACACATTCTTCAGTGCCCTCAGAACTTTCGCCCCTCTCCCCCACCTTATGATTCACTTCCGCTTCCATGGTTCCATCCGCTGCCAAATCCACTCCCAGATATCTAAAACACTTTACTTCCTCCAGTTTATCTTCATTCAAACTTACCTCCCAATCGACTTGACCCCCAACCTTACAGTACCTAATAAGCTTGCTCTTATTCACATTTACTCTCAACTTTCTTCTTTCACACATTTTACCAAACTCAGTCACCAGATTCTGCAGTTTCTCACATGAATCAGCCACCAGCGCTATATCATCAGCGAACAACAACTGACTCACTTCTCAAGCTATCCCATCCACAACAGACTTCATACTTGCCCCTCTTTCCAAAACTCTTGCATTCACATCCCTAACAACTCCATCCATAAACAAATTAAACAACCATGGAGACAACACACACCCCTGCCGCAAACCTACATTAATTGAGAACCAATCACTTTCCTCTCCTCCTACACATACACATGCCTTATTTCCTCGATAAAGAGTTTTGAATTCTTCTAACAACTTGCCTCCCACTCCATAAATTCTTAATACCTTCCACAGAGCATCTCTATCAACTCTATCATATACCTTCTTCAGATCCATAAATGCTACATACAAATCCATTTGCTTTTCTAAGTATTTCTCACATACATTCTTCAAAGAAAACACATGATCCACACATCCTCTACCACTTCTGAAACCACACTGATCTTCCCCAATGTGACGCTCTGTACATGCCTTCACCCTCTCAATCAATAACCTCCCATATAATTTCCCAGGAATACTCAACAAACTTATACCTCTTTAATTTGAGCACTCACCTTTGTCCGCTTTGCCTTTGCACAATGGTGCCATGCAAATATTCCTAAAATCCTTAGGCACCTCACCATGAATCATACATATATTAGATAACCTTACCAACCAGTCATCAATACAGTCACCCCCTTTTTTAATAGATTCCACAGCAATACCTTCCAAACCCGCTGCCTTTCCGGCTTTCATCTTCCGCAAAGCTTTTACTACCTCTTTTCTGTTTACCTAATCATTTTCACTAACCCTCTCACTTTGCACACCCCCTCGACCAAAAGACCCTATATCTGCCACTCTATCATCAAACACATTCAACAAACCTTCAAAATACTCACTCCATCTCCTTTTCTCATCACCACTACTTGTTATCACCTCCTCATTAGCCCCCTTCACTGAAGTTCCCATTTGTTCCTTTGTCTTACAGACTTTATTTACCTCCTTCCAAAACATCTTTTTATTCTCCCTAAAATGTAATGATACTCTCTTACCCCAACTCTCATTTGCCCTCTTTTTCACCTCTTGCACCTTTCTCTTGACCTCCTGCCTCTTTCTTCTATACATCTCCCAGTCATTTGCATTATTTCCTCGCAAAAATCGGCCAAATGCCTCTCTCTTCTCTTTCACTAATGATCTTACTTCTTCACCTCACCAATCACTACCCATTTTAATCTGACCACCTCCCACGCTTCTCATGCCACAAGCATCTTTTGTGCAAGCCATCACTGCTTCCCTAAATGCATCCCATTCCTCTCCCACTCCCCTTACGTCATTTGTTCTCACCTTTTTCCATTCTGTACTCAGTCCCTTCTGGTACTTCCTCACACAAGTCTCCTTCCCAAGCTCACTTTCTGTAATGAGTCTTTTCACCCCAACATTCACTCTTCTTTTCTGAAAACCTCTACAAATCTTCACCTTCGCCTCCACAAGATAATGATCAGACACCCCTCCAGTTGCACCTCTCAGCACATTAAGATGCAAAAGTCTCTCTTTCTCGCGCCTATCAATTAACACTCAATCCAATAACGCTCCCTGGCCATCTCTCCTACTTACATACGTATACCTATGTATATCTCTCTTTTTGAATTAATTATTCCCAATCACCAGTCCTTTTTCAGCACATAAATCTACAAGCTCTTCACCATTTCCATTTAGAACACTGAACACCCCATGTATACCAATTATTCCCTCAACTGCCACATTACTCACCTTTGCACTCAAATCACCCATCACTATAACCCGGTCTCGTGCATCAAAACCACTAACACACTCATTCAGCTGCTCCTAGAACACTTTCCTCTCATGATCGTTCTTCTCATGCCCAGGTGCAAATGCACCAATGATCACCCATCTGTCACAATCCATTTTCAGTTTTACCCATATCAATTTAGAGTTTACTTTCTTACACTCTATCAAATACTCCCACCACTCCTGTTGCAGGAGTAGCGCTACTCCTTACCTTGCTCTTGTCCTCTCACTAATCCCTGACATTCTCAAACCACTCTTCCCCTTTACCCTTGAGCTTCGTTTCACTGAGCCAAAATATCCAGGTTCCTTTTCTCAAATATTTTACCTATCTTTTCTTTTTTCTCATATTGGTTACATCCTTACACATTTAGACACCCAAATCTGAGACTTCGAGGAGGATGAGCACTCCCCGTGTGACTCCTTCATCTGTTTTCCCTTTTAGAAAGTTACAATACAAGGAGGGGATGGTTTCCAGCTCCCCCGCTCCCGTCCCCTATAGTCGTCTTCCACGAAACGTGAGGAATGCCTGGGAAGTATTCCTTCTCCCCTATCCCCTGATATATATATATATATATATATATATATATATATATATATATATATATATATATATATATATATATATATATATATATATATATATATATATATATAAACGCTTATACCCGCACAAATACGTACATATACATCCACAGACACTTACATATATACACTTGTGTATGTTCATTCTTGTCGCCTTCATTCATTCTCGTCTCAACTCCGCCACACAGGAAATAGAGCCCCCCCCAACAACCACCACCACCACCACACACACACAGACACAGACACTCACACACACACACACACACACACACACACACACACACACACACACACAGCAATGTAGCGCCAGGGAAAGTAAAAAAAGGACACATTCGCTCACATTTAATCTGTAACTGTCATGGGTAATGATCCGAAACTACAGCTTCCTCTCCAAATCCAGGCCCACCATTGTTTACCTCAGACGCTTCACATGGCCTGGTTCAGTCCATTGATGGCTCGTCGACCCCAGTATACTGCATCGTTCCAAGTCACTCTATTTACCCTCCTCTATGTTTAGGCCTCGACCGCTGAAAATCTTTTTCACTCCTTCCTTCCACCCCCAATTTTGTCTCCCGCTTCTTGTTCCCTCCACCTCTTACACATGTATCCTCTTTTTCACTTTTTCCTCACTCATTCTGTTCATGTGTCCAATCTATTTCAAGACACCCTTTTCTTCTTTCTCTTTTTATTACCTTACATCTCTCTTAACCTTTCATCACTTATTCGATCAAACCACCTCACACCACATTTTGTCCTCAAATATTTCATTTCTAACACATCCATCCTCCTCCGCATAACCCTATCTATAGCTCATGCCTCACAACCATATAACATTGTTGGAACCACTATTCCTTCAAGCATACCCATTTTTGCTCTCCAAGATAACGTTCTCGCCTTCCATACAATCTTCAACGCTCCTAGAACCTTCGCCCCCTCCTCTAACCTTTGACTAACTCCCGATTGCATGGTTCCATCCGTTGATAAGCCCACTCCCAGATATCTAAAACACTTCACTTCCTCCTTATTTTCTCCATTCAAACTTACATCCCAGTTAACTTGTCCCTCAACCCTACCGAACCTAATAATCCTGCTCCTATTCACATTTACTCTCAAATTTCTCCTTTCACACTTTCTATCAAACTCAGTCACCATCCTCTGCAGTTTCTCACATGAAACTTAAGCAAATAGTGATTGACTCAATTCCCAGGTTCTCTCATCCACAACAGACTGCATACTTGCTCCTCTCTCTCCAAAACTCTTGCATTCACCTCCTTAACCGCACCATCCATAAACAAATTAAACAGCCATGGGGACATTACGCACCCCTGCCGCAAACCGACATTCAATGGGAACCAATCACTCTCCTCTCTTCGTACTCGTGCACATATCTTACATCCTTGGGAAAAACTTTTCACTGATTCCAGTGACTTACCTCTCACACCATATACTCTTAAATCCTTCCACAAAGCATCTTTATCAACCCTATCATATGCCTTTTCCAGATCCATAAATGGTACGTGCCAATCCATCTAAGTATTTCTTACGTACATTCTTCAAAGCAAACACCTGATCCACTCATTCTCTACCACTTCTAACACCACGCTAGTCTTCCCCACTCTGATGATCTGTACATACCTTTACCTTTTCAATCATTACCCTCCCATATAATTTCCCTGGAATGCTCAACAAACGTATGCCTTTGCAATTTGAACACTCACCTTTCTCTTTGTATAATGGCCCTATGTATGCATTGCGCCAGTCCTTAGGCACTTCACCATGATCCATACGTACATTGAATATCGTTACCAACCAATCAACAACACAGTCACCTCCTTTTCTAATGAATTCCACTGCAATGCCATCAAAAACCGCCTCCTCACCGGCTTTCATCTTCTTCAAAGCTTTCACTCTCTCTTCTCTGTTTACTAAACCATTCTCCCTGACCCCACACTTCGCACACCACCTAGACAAAAACACCCTATATCTGCTACTCTTTCATCAAACATATTCAACAAACCTTCAAGATACTCCATCTCCTTCTCACTTCATCACTACTTGTTATTACCTCCCCATTTGCCCCATTCACCGATGTTCCCATTGGTTCTTTTGTCTTACGCACGTTAATTGCCTCCTTCCAGAACATCTTATTTTCCCTGAAACTTAATGATTCTATCTCACTCCAACTCTCATTTGCCCTCTTTTTCACCTTGACCTGCCGCTTTCATTTATACATCTCCCAGTCATTTACACTAATTCCGTGCAAGAGTCCTTCAAACCCTTCTCTCTTCTCGTACTCTAACTCCCTTACTTCTTGATCCCATCACTCGCTACCCTCTCTAATCTGCCCACCTCCCACGCAACTCATGCCACATGCATCATTTGCGGAAGCCATCACTGTTTTCCTAAATACATCCCATTACTCCCCCACTCATGTCAAGCCATTTGCTCTCACCTTTTGTCATTTTACACTCAATCTCTCCTGGTACTTCCTCACACAAGTCTCCTTCCCAAGCTCACTTACTCTCACCACTCTTTTCTCCCCACGATTCTCAATTCTTTTCTGGAAAGCTTTACAATTCTTCGCCTTTGCCTCCACAAGATAGTGATCAGATATCCCTACAGTTGCCTCTCCAACCTTGACCCTCTCCCTTCACTGGATGTGGTCCAAGAGCACAGGTTGATAGTAAGGTGCCAACCTTTTATATCTGATGTCGGTCCTCGGTCTGGAAAAGGTAGTTCCCCTTTGTGCGCTTGTGGGAGGCAGTAAATGGTCGTCCTCCTGAAGCTACAAGGGTAGGTACCAGTTCCTGAAGGCGGTTTGTCGTAACAGGAAGGGGACGTCTCGGTAGGGGTAGTCTGCTATATATATGTATATATATATATATATATATATATATATATATATATATATATATATATATATATTATCCCTGGGGATAGGGGAGAAAGAATACTTCCCACGTATTCCCTGCGTGTCGTAGAAGGCGGCTAAAAGGGGAGGGAGCGGGGGGCTGGAAATCCTCCCCTCTCAATTTTTTTTTAATTTTCCAAAAGAGGGAACAGAGAAGGGTGAGGATATTCCCTCAGTGGCCCAGTTCTCTGTTCTTAACGCTACCTCGCTAACGCGGGAAATGGCGAATAGTTTGAAAAAAAAAAAAAAATATATATATATTGGTGATTGGTTCTCAGTGAATGTAGGTTTGCGGCAGGGGTGTGTGATGTCTCCATGGTTGTTTAATTTGTTTATGGATGGGGTTGTTAGGGAGGTAAATGCAAGAGTTTTGGAAAGAGGGGCAAGTATGAAGTCTGTTGGGGATGAGAGAACTTGGGAAGTGAGTCAGTTGTTGTTCGCTGATGATACAGCGCTGGTGGCGGATTCATGTGCGAAACTGCAGAAGCTGGTGACGGAGTTTGGTAAAGTGTGTGGAAGAAGAAAGTTAAGAGTAAATGTGAATAAGAGCAAGGTTATTAGGTACAGTAGGGTTGAGGGTCAAGTCAATTGGGAGGTGAGTTTGAATGGAGAAAAACTGGAGGAAGTGAAGTGTTTTAGATATCTGGGAGTGGATCTGGCAGCGGATGGAACCATGGAAGTGGAAGTGGATCATAGGGTGGGGGAGGGGGCGAAAATTTTGGGAGCCTTGAAAAATGTGTGGAAGTCGAGAACATTATCCCGGAAAGCAAAAATGGGTATGTTTGAAGGAATAGTGGTTCCAACAATGTTGTATGGTTGCGAGGCGTGGGCTATGGATAGAGTTGTGCGCAGGAGGTTGGATGTGCTGGAAATGAGATGCTTGAGGACAATGTGTGGTGTGAGGTGGTTTGATCGAGTAAGTAACGTAAGGGTAAGAGAGATGTGTGGAAATAAAAAGAGCGTGGTTGAGAGAGCAGAAGAGGGTGTTTTGAAATGGTTTGGGCACATGGAGAGAATGAGTGAGGAAAGATTGACCAAGAGGATATATGTGTCGGAGGTGGAGGGAACGAGGAGAAGAGGGAGACCAAATTGGAGGTGGAAAGATGGAGTGAAAAGGATTTTGTGTGATCGGGGCCTGAACATGCAGGAGGGTGAAAGGAGGGCAAGAAATAGAGCGAATTGGAGTGATGTGGTATACAGGGGTTGACGTGCTGTCAGTGGATTGAACCAGGGCATATGAAGCGTCCGGGGTAAACCATGGAAAGCTGTGTAGGTATGTATATTTGCGTGTGTGGACGTGTGTATGTACATGTGTTTGGGGGGGGGGGGTTGGGCCATTTCTTTCGTCTGTTTCCTTGCGCTACCTCGCAAACGCGGGAGACAGCGACAAAGTATAAAAAAAAAAAAAAAAAATATATATATATATATATATATATATATATATATATATATATATATATTTATATATATATATCCATTTGCTTTTCTAAGTATTTCTCACATTCATTCTTCAAAGCAAACACCTGATCCACACATCCTCTACCACTTCTGAAACCACACTGCTCTTCCCCAATCTGATGCTCTGTACATGCCTTCACCCTCTCAATCAATACCCTTCCATATAGTTTACCAGGAATACTCAACAAACTTATACCTCTGTAATTTGAGCACTCACTCTTATCCCCTTTGCCTTTGTACAATGGCACTATGCACGCATTCCGCCAATCCTCAGGCACCTCACCATGAGTCATACATACATTAAATAACCTTACCAACCAGTCAACAATACAGTCACCCCCTTTTTTAATAAATTCCACTGCAATACCATCCAAACCTGCTGCCTTGCCGGCTTTCATCTTCCGCAAAGCTTTCACTACCTCTTCTCTGTTTACCAAATCATTTTCCCTAACCCTCTCACTTTGCACACCACCTCGACCAAAACACCCTATATCTGCCACTCTATCATCAAACACATTCAACAAACCTTCAAAATACTCACTCCATCTCCTTCTCACATCACCACTACTTGTTATCACCTACCCATTTGCGCCCTTCACTGAAGTTTCCATTTGCTCCCTTGTCTTACGCACTTTATTTACCTCCTTCCAGAACATCTTTTTATTTTCCCTAAAATTTAATGATACTCTCTCATCCCAACTCTCATTTGCCCTTTTTTTCACCTCTTGCACTTTTCTCTTGACCTCCTGTCTCTTTCTTTTATACATCTCCCACTCAATTGCATGGATTTGTATGTAGCATTTATGGATCTGGAGAAGGCATACGATAGAGTTGATAGAGATGCTCTGTGGAAGGTATTAAGAATATATGGTGTGGGAGGAAAGTTGTTAGAAGCAGTGAAAAGTTTTTATCGAGGATGTAAGGCATGTGTACGTGTAGGAAGAGAGGAAAGTGAATGTAGGTTTGCGGCAGGGGTGTGTGATGTCTCCATGGTTGTTTAATTTGTTTATGGATGGGGTTGTTAGGGAGGTAAATGCAAGAGTTTTGGAAAGAGGGGCAAGTATGAAGTCTGTTGGGGATGAGAGAGCTTGGGAAGTGAGTCAGTTGTTGTTCGCTGATGATACAGCGCTGGTGGCTGATTCATGTGAGAAACTGCAGAAGCTGGTGACTGAGTTTGGTAAAGTGTGTGGAAGAAGAAAGTTAAGAGTAAATGTGAATAAGAGCAGGGTTATTAGGTACAGTAGGGATGAGGGTCAAGTCAATTGGGAGGTGAGTTTGAATGGAGAAAAACTGGAGGAAGTGAAGTGTTTTAGATATCTGGGAGTGGATCTGCCAGCGGATGGAACCATGGAAGCGGAAGTGGATCATAGGGTGGGGGAGGGGGCGAAAATTCTTGGAGCCTTGAAGAATGTGTGGAAGTCGAGAACATTATCTCGGAAAGCAAAAATGGGTATGTTTGAAGGAATAGTGGTTCCAACAATGTTGTATGGTTGCGAGGCGTGGGCAATGGATAGAGTTGTGAGCAGGAGGATGGATGTGTTGGAAATGAGATGTTTGAGGACAATATGTGGTGTGAGGTGGTTTGATCGAGTGAGTAACGTAAGGGTAAGAGAGATGTGTGGAAATAAAAAGAGCGTGGTTGAGAGAGCAGAAGAGGGTGTTTTGAAGTGGTTTGGGCACATGGAGAGAATGAGTGAGGAAAGATTGACTAAGAGGATATACGTGTCGGAGGTGGAGGGAACGAGGAGAAGAGGGAGACCAAATTGGAGGTGGAAAGATGGAGTGAAAAAGATTTTGTGTGATCGGGGCCTGAACATGCAGGAGGGTGAAAGGAGGGCAAGGAATAGAGTGAATTGGAGCGATGTGGTATACCGGGGTTGACGTGCTGTCAGTGGATTGAATCAAGTCATGTGAAGCGTCTGGGGTAAACCATGGAAAGCTGTGTAGGTATGTATATTTGCGTGTGTGGACGTATGTATATACATGTGTATGGGTGGGGTTGGGCCATTTCTTTCGTCTGTTTCCTTGCGCTACCTCGCAAACGCGGGAGACAGCGACAAAGTATAATAAAATAAAAAAATTATATATATATATATATATATATATATATATATATATATATATATATATATATATATATATATTCCTGGGGATAGGGGAGAAAGAATACTTCCCACGTATTCCCTGCGTGTCGTAGAAGGCGACTAAAAGGGAAGGGAGCGGGGGGCTGGAAATTTTTTTTTTTAATTTTCCAAAAGAAGGAACAGAGAAGGGGGCCAAGTGAGGATATTTCCTCAAAGGCTCAGTCCTCTGTTCTTAACGCTACCTTGCTATCGCGGGAAATGGCGAATAGTATGAAAAAAAAAATACATATATATATATATATATATATATATATATATATATATATATATATATATATATATATATTATTTATCTTATTCATATATTTTGCTTTGTCGCTGTCTCCCGCGTTAGCGAGGTAGCGCAAGGAAACAGACGAAAGAATGGCCCAACCCACCCACATACACATGTATATACATACACGTCCACACGCAAATATACATACCTATACATCTCCATGTACACATATATATACACACACAGACATATACATATATACACATTTACATAATTTATACTGCCTGTCTTTATTTATTAACATCGCCACCTCGCCACACATGGAATAACACACCCCTTCCCCCCCTCATGTGTGCGAGGTAGCGCTAGGAAAAGATAACAAAGGCCCCATTCGTTCACACTCAGTCTCTAGCTGTCATGTGATAATGCACCGAAACCACAGCTCCCTTTCCACATCTAGGCCCCAGAGAACTTTCCATGGTTTACCCCAGACGCTTCACATGCCCTGGTTCAATCCATTGACAGCACGTCGACCCCGGTATACCACACCGTTCGAATTCACTGTATTCCTTGCACGCCTTTCACCCTCCTGCATGTTCAGGCCCCGATCACTCAAAATCTTTTTCACTCCATCTTTCCACCTCCAGTTTGGTCTCCCACTTCTCCTAGTTCCCTCCACCTCTGACACATATATCCTCTTGGTCAATCTTTCCTCACTCATTCTCTCCATGTGACCAAACCATTTCAAAACACCCTCTTCTGCTCTCTCAACCACATTCTTTTTATTTCCACACATCTCTCTTACCCTTACATTACTTACTCGATCAAACCACCTCACACCACATACTGTCCTCAAACATCTCATTTCCAGCACATCCACCCTCCTGCGCGCAACTTTATCCATAGCCCACGCCTCCCAACCATACAACATTGTTGGAACCACTATTCCTTCAAACATACCCATTTTTGCGTTCCGAGATAATGTTCTCGACTTTCAAACATTCTTCAAGGCTCCTAGAATTTTCGCCCCCTCCCCCACCCTATGATTCACTTCCGCTTCCATGGTTCCATCCGCTGCCAGATCCACTCCCAGATATCTAAAACACTTTACTTCCTCCAGTTTATCTCCATTCAAACTTAGCTTCCAATTGACTTGACCCTCAACCCTACTTATTTAATAACCTTGCTCTTATTCACATTTACTCTTAACTTCCTTCTTTCACACGCTTTACCAAACTCAGTCACGAGCTTCTGCAGTTTCTCACATGAATCAGCCACCAGCGCTGTATCATCAGCGAACAAAAACTGACTCACTTCCCAAGCTCTCTCATCCACAAGAGACTGCATACTTGCCC
This sequence comes from Panulirus ornatus, assembly GCF_036320965.1. NCBI lineage: Eukaryota > Metazoa > Arthropoda > Malacostraca > Decapoda > Palinuridae > Panulirus > Panulirus ornatus. Next base: position 43,079,134 of record NC_092242.1, on the reverse strand, counting down.
CTCTTTCCAAAACTCTTGAATTCACCTCCCTAAAAACCCAATCCATAAACAAATTAAACAACCATGGAGACATCACACACCATTGCCACAAACCTACATTTACTGAGAACCAATCACTTTCCTCTCTTCCTACACGTACACACGCCTTACATCCTCGATAAAAACTTTTCACTGCTTCTATCAACTTGCCTCCCACACCATATATTCTCTTATATCCCTTATATCCCTTATATCCATATATCCCTTCCACAGAGCATCTCTATCAACTCTATTATATGCATTCTCCAGATCCATAAATGCTACATACAAATCCATTTGCTTTTCTAAGTATTTCTCACATACATTCTTCAAAGCAAACAGCTGATCCACACATCCTCTACCACTTCTGAAACCACACTTCTGAACCACACTGCTCTTCCCCAATCTGATGCTCTGTACATGCCTTCATCCTCTCAATCAATAACCTCCCACATACTTTACCAGGAATACTCAAGAAACTTATACCTCTGTAATTTCAGTACTTACTCTTATCCCCTTTGCCTTTTTACAATGGCACTATGCACGCATTCCGCCACTCCTCAGGCACCTCACCATGAATCATACATACATTAAATAACCTTACCAAGCAGTTAACAATACAGTCACCCCCTTTTTTAATAAATTACACTGCAATACCATTCAAACCTGCTGCCTTGCCGGCTTTCATCTTCCGCAAAGCTTTCACTACCTCTTCTCTGTTTACCAAATCATTTTTCCTAACCCTCTCACTTTGCACACCACATCGACCAAGACACCCTATATCTGCCACTCTATCATCAAACACATTCAACAAACCTTCTAAATACTCACTCCATCTCCTTCTCACATCACCACTACTTGTTATCACCTCTTCATTAGCTCCCTTCACTGAAGTTGCCATTTGCTCCCTTGTCTTACGCACTTTATTTACCTCCTTCCAAAACATCTTTTTATTCTCCCTAAAAGTTACTGATACTCTTTCACCCCAACTCTCATTTGCCCTCTTTTTTACCTCTTGCACCTTTCTCTTGACTTCCTGCCGCTTTCTTTTATACATCTCCCACTCATTTGCATTTTTTCCCTGTAAGAATCGTCCAAATGCCTCTCTCTTCTCTTTCACTATTAATTTTACTTCTTCATCCCACCACTCACTACCCTTTCTAATCAACCCACCTCCCACGCTTCTCATGCCACAAGCATCTTTTGCGCAAGCCATCACTGCTTCCCTAAATACATCCCATTCCTCCCCACCCCCCTTACCTCTTTTGTTCTCACCTTTTTCTATTCTGTACTTAGTCTCTCCTGGTACTTCCTCACACAAGTCTCCTTTCCAAGCTCACTTACTCTCACTACTCTCTTCACCCTAACATTCTCTCCCCCTTTCTGGAAACCTCTACAGATCCTCACCTTCGCCTCCACAAGATAATGATCAGACATCCCTCCAGTTGCACCTCTCAGCACATTAATATCCAAAATTCTCTCTTTCGCTTGCCTATCAATTAACACGTAATCCAATAACGCTCTCTGGCCATCTATCCTACTTACATACGTATACTTATTTATATCTCGCTTTTTAAACCAGGTATTCCCAATCATCAGTCCTTTTTCACCACATAAATCTACAAGCTCTTCACCATTTCCATTTACAACACTGAGCACCCTATGTATACCAATTATTCCCTCAACTGCCACATTACTCACCTTTGCACTCAAATCACCCATCACTGTAACCCGGTCTTGTGCATCAAAACCACTAACACACTCATTCAGCTGCTCCCAAAACACTTGCCTCTCATGATGTTTCTTCTCATGCCCAGGTGCATATGCACCAATAATCACCCATCTCTCTCCATCAACTTTCAGTTTTACCCATATCAATCTAGAATTTACTTTCTTACATTCTATCACATACTCTTACAACTCCTGTTTCAGGAGTAGTGCTACTCCTTCCCTTGCACTTGTCCTCTCACTAACCCCTGACTTTACTCCCAAGACATTCCCAAAACACTCTTCCCCTTTACCCTTGAGCTTCGTTTCACTGAGAGCCAAAATATCCAGGTTCCTTTCCTCGAACATACTACCTATCTCTCCTTTTTTCTCATCTTGGTTACATCCACACACATTTAGACACCCCAATCTGAGTCTTCGAGGAGGATGAGCACTCCCCGCGTGACTCCTTCTTCTGTTTCCCATTTTAGAAAGTTAAGATACAAGGAGGGGAGGATTTCTGGTCCCCCGCTCCCATCCCCTATAGTCGCCTTAATTACCCGTGAGGAATGCGTGGGAAGTATTCTTTCTCCCCTATCCCCAATAATATATATATATATATATATATATATATATATATATATATATATATATATATATATATATATATATATATGGGGATAGGGGAGAAATAATGCTTCCCACGCATTCCCCGCATGTCGTAGGAGGCGACTAAAGGGGACGGGAACGGGGGGGGAGGGGGTTAGAAACCCTCATCTCCTTTTATTTTAACTTTGTAAAGGGGAAACAGAAGGAGTCACGCGAGGAAAAAAGTAGAGATAGGTAGTATGTTTGAGTAAAGGAACCTGGATGTTTTGGCTCTGAGCGAAACGAAGTTCAAGGGTAAACGGGAAGTGTGGTTTGGGAATGTCTTAGGAGTAAAGTCAGGGGTTGATGGGAGGACAAGAGCTAAAGAAGGAGTAGCAGTACCTCGGAAGTAGGAGTTATGGGAGTATGTGATAGTGTGTAAGAAAGTTCACTCTAGATTGATATAGGTAAAACTGAGAGTGGATCAAGAGAGATGGTGATTATTGGTGCCTATGCACCTGGTCATGAGAAGAAAGATCATGAGGCCAGTGTTTTGGGAGCAGATGAGTGAATGCACGAGACTGGGTTATAGTGATGGGTGATTTGAATGCAAAGGTGAGTAATGTGGCAGTTGAGGGTGTAATTGGTGTACATGGGGTGTTCAATGTTGTAAACGGAAATGGTGAAGAGCTTGTAGATTTGTTTGCTTCGAAAGGACTGGTGATTGGGAATACCTGGTTTAAAAAGAGAGATATAAATAAGTATACGTATGTCAGTAGGAGAGATGGCCAGAGAGCGTTATTGGGTTACGTGTTAATTGTTAGGCGCGTGAAAGAGGCTTTTGGATGTTAATATGCTGAGAGGCGCAACTGAAGGGATGTCTGATCATTATCTGGTGGAGGCGAATTTGAAAAGATGTAGAGGTTTTCAGAAAAGAAGAGAGAATGTTAGGGTGAAGAGTGTGGTGAAAGTGAGTGAACTTGAAAAAGGAGACTTGTGTGAGGAAGTACCAGGAGAGATTATATGCAGAATGGAAAAAAGTGAGAGCAATTGACGTAAGGAGAGTGGGGTAAGAATGGGATGTATTTAGGGAAGCAGTGATGGCTTGCGCAAAAGATGCCTGTGGAATGAAGAAGGTGGGAGGTGGTCAGACTAGAACGGGTAGTGAGTGGTGGGACGAACAAGTAAGTTTGTTAGTGAAAGAGAAGAGAGAGGCATTTGGACAATTTTTGCAGGGAAATAGTGGAATTTACTGGAAGATTTATAAAGAAAGAGGAAGAGGTCAAGAGAAAGGTGCAAGCCGTGACAAAGAGGGAAATGAGGGTTGGGGTGAGAGAGTATCATTAAATTATAGGGAGAATAAAACAATTATTTGGAAGGGGGTAAATTCAGTGCGTAAGACAAAAGAAGAAATGGGAACATCGGTAAAGGGGACAAATGGGGAAGTAATAACAAGTAGTGGTGATTTGAGAGGGAGATTGAGTGAATACTTTAAAGGCTTGTTGAATATATTTGATGAAAGAGTAATGGAAATAGGGTGTTTTGGTCGAGGTGGTGTGCGAAGCGAGAGGGTCAGGGACTCTGATTTGGTAAACAGAGAAGAGGTATTGAAAGCTTTGCGGAAGATGAAAGCCGGCAAGGCGTCGGGTTTGGATGGTATTGCAGTGGAATTTATCAAAAAAATGGGGAGACTGTGTTGTTTACTGGTAGGTGAGGATATTTAATGTACGTACGGTTCATGGTGAAGTGTCTGAGGATTGGCGGAATTCATGCATAGTGCCATTGTACAAAGGCAAAGGGGATAAAGGTGAGTGTTCAAATTACAGAGGTATAACTCTGTTGAGTGTTCCTGGGAAATTATATGGAGGGTATTGATGGAGAGAGTCAAGGCATGCACAGAGGATCAGATTGGGGAAGAGCAGTGTGGTTTCAGAGGTGGTAGAGGATGTGTTTATCAGGTGTTTGCTTTAAAGAATATATGCGAGAAATACTTTGAAAAACAGATGGATTTGTATGTAGCATTTATGGGTTTAGAGAAGGCATATGATAGAGTTGATAGATATGGTCTGTGGAAGGTATTAAGAGTATGTGGTGCGGGAGGTAGGTTGGTGGAAGAAGTGAAAAGTTTTTATCAAGGATGGAAGGCATTTCTAAGTGTAGGAAGAGAGGAAAGTGATTGGTTCCCATTGAATATCGGTTTGTGGCAGGGGTGCGTGATGTCTCCATGGTTGCTTAATTTGTTAATGGATGGGGTTGTTAGGGAGATGAATGCAAGAGTTCTGGAGAGAGAGGCAGCTATGCAGTCTGTTGTGGATGAAAGGGCTTGGGAAGCGAGTCATTTGTTGTTCGCTGATGATACAGCGTTGGTGGCTAATTCGGGAGAGAAACTGCAGAAGTTGGTGACTGAGTTTGGTGAACTGTGTGAAAGAAGAAAGCTGAGAGCAAATGTGAATAAGAGTAAGGTTATTGGTTTCATTAGGGTTAAGGGACAAGTCAATTGGGAGGTAAGTGTGAATGAAGAAAAACTGAAGTGTTTTAGATATCTGGGAAGGGATTTGGCAGCAGATGGAACCATGGAAGCGGAAGAGGCTCACAGGGTGGGGGAGGGGGCGAAGGTTCTGTGAGCGTTGAAGAATGTGTGGAAGCCGAGAACATAATCTCGGAATGCAAAAATGGGTATGTTTGAAGAAATAGTGGTTCCAACAATGTTATACAGTTCCGAGGCGTGGGCTATACATAGAGTTGTATGGAGGAGGGTGGATGTGCTGGAAATGAAATGTTTGAGGACACTATGTGGTGTGAGTTAGTCTGATCGAGTAAGTAATGAAAGGTTAAGAGAGATGTGTGGTAATAATAAGAGTGTGGTTGAGAGAGCAGAGGAGGGTTTATTAAAATGGTTTGGCCACATGGAGAGAATGAGTGATGAAAGATTGACAAAGAGGATATATGTGTCAGAGGTGGAAGGAACGCGAAGTGGTAGACCAAATTGGAGGTGGAAGGATGGAGTGAAAAAGATTTTGAGCGATCGGGGCCTGAACATACAGGAGGGTGAAAGGCGTATCAAGAATAGAGTGAATTGGAACGATGTGATATACCGGGGTCGACGTGCTGTCAATGGATTGAATCAGGGCATGTGAAGCATCTGGGGGAAACCATGGAAAGTTTTATGGGGCCTGGATGTGGAAAGGGAGCTGTTTTTTCGGTGCATTAGACATGACAGCTAGAGACTGAGTGAGAACGATTGTGGCCTTTGTTGTGTTTTCTTAGCGCTACCACGCACGCACGCGGGGGGAAAGGGTGCCATTTCATGTGTGGTAGGGTGGCGGGAATGGATGAAGGTAGCATGTATAAATGTATACAGGTGTATATATGTATATGTCTGTATATGTATATGTGTGTATACGTTGAAATGTATAGGTATAGGTATGTATATGTGCATGTGGGCTGGGAGGTGGGTTGATTAGAAAGGGTAGTGACTGGTGGGATGAAGAAGTAAGATTATTAGTGAAAGAGAAGAGAGAGGCATTTGGACGATTTTTGCAGGGAGAAAATGCAATTGAGTGGGAGATGTATAAAAGAAAGAGACAGGAGGTCTAGAGAAAGGTGCGAGAGGTGAAAAAGAGGGCAAATGAGAGTTGGGGAGAGAGAGTATCATTAGATTTTAGGGAGAATAAAAAGATGTTCTGGAAGGAGGTAAATAAAGTGCGTAAGACAAGGGAGCAAATTGGAACTTCAGTGAAGGGCGCAAATGGGGAGGTGATAAATAGTAGTGGTGATGTGAGAAGGAGATGGAGTGAGTATTTTGAAGGTTTGTTGAATGTGTTTGATGATAGAGTGGCAGATATAGGGTGTTTTGGTCGAGTTGGTGTGCAAAGTGAGAGGGTTAGGGAAAATGATTTGGTAAACAGAGAAGAGGTAGTAAAAGGTTTGCAGAAGATGAAAGCCGGCAAGGCAGCAGGTTTGGATGGTATTGCAGTGGAATTTATTAAAAAAGGGGGTGACTGTATTGTTGACTGGTTGGTAAGGTTATTTAATGTATGTATGACTCATGGTGAGGTGCCTGAGGATTGGTGGAATGCGTGCATAGTGCCATTGTACAAAGGCAAAGGGGATAAGAGTGAGTGCTCAAATTACAGAGGTATAAGTTTGTTGAGTATTCCTGGTAAATTATATGGGAGGGTATTGATTGAGACGGTGAAGGCATGTACAGAGCATCAGATTGGGGAAGAGCAGTGTGGTTTCAGAAGTAGTAGAGGATGTGTGGATCAGGTGTTTGCTTTGAAGAATGTATGTGAGAAATACTTAGAAAAGCAAATGGATTTGTATATAGCATTTATGGATCTGGAGAAGGCATATGATAGAGTTGATAGAGATGCTCTGTGGAAGGTATTAAGAATATATGGTGTAGGAGGCAAGTTGTTAGAAGCAGTGAAAAGTTTTTATAGAGGATGTAAGGCATGTGTACGTATAGGAAGAGAGGAAAGTGATTGGTTCTCAGTGAATGTAGGTTTGCGGCAGGGGTGTGTGATGTCTCCATGGTTGTTTAATTTGTTTATGGATGGGGTTGTTAGGGAGGTGAATGCAAGAGTTTTGGAAAGAGGGGCAAGTATGAAGTCTGTTGTGGATGAGAGAGCTTGGGAAGTGAGTCAGTTGTTGTTCGCTGATGATACAGCGCTGGTGGCTGACTCATGTGAGAAACTGCAGAAGCTGTTGACTGAGTTTCGTAAAGTGTGTGAAAGAAGAAAGTTAAGAGTAAATGTGAATAAGAGCAAGGTACAGTAGAGTTGATGGTCAAGTCAATTGGGAGGTAAGTTTGAATGGAGAAAAACTGGAGGAAGTAAAGTGTTTTAGATATCTGGGAGTGGATCTGGCAGCGGATGGAACCATGGAAGCGAAAGTGAATCATAGGGTGGGGAGGGGCGATAATCCTGGGAGCCTTGAAGAATGTGTGGAAGTCGAGAACATTATCTCGGAAAGCAAAAATGGGTATGTTTGAAGGAATAGTGGTTCCAACTATGTTGTATGGTTGCGAGGCGTGGGCTATGGATAGAGGGTGGATGTGCTGGAAATGAGATGTTTGAGGACAATGTGTGATGTGAGGTGGTTTGATCGAGTAAGTAATGTAAGGGTAAGAGAGATGTGTGGGAATAAAAAGAGCGTGGTTGAGAGAGCAGAAGAGGGTGTTTTGAAATGGTTTGGGCACATGGAGAGAATGAGTGAGGAAAGATTGACCAAGAGGATATATATGTCGGAGGTGGAGGGAACGAGGAGAAGTGGGAGACCAAATTGGAGGTGGAAAGATGGAGTGAAAAAGATTTTGTGTGATCGGGGCCTGAACATGCAGGAGGGTGAAAGGAGGGCAAGGAATAGAGTGAATTGGAGCGATGTGGTATACCGGGGTTGACGTGCTATCAGTGGATTGAATCAAGGCATGTGAAGCGTCTGGGGTAAACCATGGAAAGCTGTGTAGGTATGTATATTTGCGTGTGTGGACGTATGTATATACATGTGTATGGGGGGGGGGGTTGGGCCATTTCTTTCGTCTGTTTCCTTGCGCTACCTCGCAAACGCGGGAGACAGCGACAAAATAAAAAAAAAAAAAATATATATATATATATATATATATATATATATATATATATATATATATATATATATATATATATATATATATATATATATATATATATATAAGTAACGTAAGGGTAAGAGAGATGTGTGGAAATAAAAAGATCGTGGTTGAGAGAGCAGAAGAGGGTGTTTTGAAATGGTTTGGGCACATGGAGAGAATGAGTGAGGAAAGATTGACCAAGAGGATATATGTGTCGGAGGTGGAGGGAACGAGGAGAAGTGGGAGACCAAATTGGAGGTGGAAAGATGTAGTGAAAAAGATTTTGTGTGATCGGGGCCTGAACATGCAGGAGGGTGAAAGGAGGGCAAGGAATAGAGTGAATTGGATCGATGTGGTATACCGGGTTGACGTGCTGTCAGTGGATTGAATCAGGGCATGTGAAGCGTCTGGGGTAAACCATGGAAAGCTGTGTATGTATGTATATCTGCGTGTGTGGACGTATGTATATACATGTGTATGGGGGTTGGTTGGGCCATTTCTTTCGTGTGGAAAGGAAAAAAAAGGAAAAAAAAGAAATATATATATATATATATATATATATATATATATATATATATATATATATATATATTTATATATATATATATATATATATATATATATATATATATATATATATATATATATATATATATATATATATATATATATATATACGTATTTAAGTAGGAGAGATGGCCAGAGAGCGTAATTGGATTACGTGTTAATTGATAGACGCGCAAAAGAAAGACTTTTGGATGTTAATGTGCTGAGAGGTGCAACTGGAGGGATGTCTGATCATTATCTTGTGGAGGCGAAGGTGAAGATTTGTGGAGGATTTCAGAAAAGAAGAGAGAATGTTGGGGTGAAGAGAGTGATGAGAGTAAGTGAGCTTGGGACGGAGACTTTTGTGAGGAAATACGAGGAGAGACTGAGTAGAGAATCGAAAAAGGTGAGAACAAAGGAGGTAAGGGGAGTGGGGGAGGAATGAGATGTATTTAGGGAAGCAGTGATGGCTTGCGCAAAAGATGCTTGTGGCTTGAGAAGCGTGGGAGGTTGGCAGATTATGAAAGGTAGTGAGTGGTGGGATGTAGAAGATTATTAGTGAAAGAGAAGAGAGGCATTTGGACGATTTTTGCAGGGAAATAATGCAAATGAGTGGGAGATGTATAAAAGAAAGAGGCAGTAGGTCAAGAGAAAGTTGCAAGAGGTGAAAAAGAGAGCAAATGAGAGTTGGGTGAGAGAGTATCTTTAAATTTTAGGGAGAATAAAAAGATGTTTTGGAAGGAGGTAAATAAAGTGAGTAAGACAAGGGAACTTATGGGAACTTCAGTGAATGGGGGTTAATGGGGAGGTAATAACAAGTAGTGGTGATGTGAGAAGGAGATGGAGTGAGTATTTTGAAGGTTTGTTGAATGTGTTTGACGATAGAGTGGCAGATATAGGGTGCTTTGGTCGAGGAGGTGTGCAAAGTGAGAGGTTTAGGGAGGATGATTTGGTAAACAGAGAAGAGGTAGTAAAAGCTTTGCGGAAGATGAAAGCCGGTAAGGCAGTGGGTTTGGATGGCATTGCAGTGGAATTTATTAAAAAAGGGGGTGCTGTATTGTTGACTGGTTGGTAAGGTTATTTAATGAATGTATGATTCATGGTAAGGTGCCTGAGGATTGGCGGAATGATTGCATAGTGCCATTGTACAAAGGCAAAGGGGAGAAAGGTGAGTGCTCAAATTACAGAGGTATATGTTTGTTGAGTATTCCTGGTAAATTATATGGGAGGGTGTTGATTGATAGGGTGAAGGCATGTGTAGAGCATCAGATTTGTGAAGATCAGTGTGTTTTCAGAAGTGGTAAAGGATGTGTGGATCAGGTGTTTGTTTTGAAGAATGTATGTGAGAAATACTTAGAAAAGCAAATGGATTTGTATGTAGCATTTATGGATCTGGAGAAGGCATATGATAGAGTTGATAGAGATGCTCTTTGGAAGGTATTAAGAATATATGGTGTAGGAGGCAAGTTGTTGGAAGCAGTGAAAAGTTTTTATCGAGGATGTAAGCCATGTGTACGTGTAGGAAGAGAGGAAAGTGATTGGTTCTCAGTGAATGCAGGTTTGCGACGGGGTGTGTGATGTCTGCATGGTTGTTTAATTTGTTTATGGATGGGGTACTTAGGGAGGTGAATGCAAGGGTTTTGGAAAGAGGGGCAAGTATACAGTCTCTTGTGGATGATAGAGCTTGGGAAGTGAGTCAGTTGTTGTTCGCTGATGATACAACGCTGGTGGCTGATTCATGTGAGAAACTGCAGAAGCTGGTGACTGAGTATGGTAAATTGTGCGAAAGAAGAAAGTTGAGAGTAAATGTGAATAAGAGCAAGGTTATTAGGTACAGTAGGGTTGGGGGTCAAGTGAATTGAGAGGTAAGTTTCAATGGAGAAAAACTGGAGGAAGTGAAGTGTTTTAGATATCTGGGAGTGGATTTTTTAGCGGATGGAACCATGGAAGCGGAAGTGAATCATAGGATTGGGGAGGGGGCGAATATTCTGGGAGCATTGAAGAATGTGTGGAAGTCGAGAACATTATCACAGAAAGAAAAAATGGGTGTGTTCGAAGGAATAGTGGCTCCAACAATGTTGTATGGTTGCGAGACGTGGGCTATGGATAGAGCTGTGCGCAGGAGGGTGGATATGCTGGAAATGAGATGTTTCAGGACAGTATGTGGTGTGAGGTGGTTTGATCGAGTAAGTAATGTAAGGGTAAGAGAGATGTGTGGTAATGAAAAGAGTGTGGTTGAGAGAGCAGAAGAGGGAGTTTCGAAATGGTTTGGTCACATGGAAATAATGAGTGCGGAAAGATTGGCCAAGAGGATATATGTGTCAGAGGTGGAGGGAACTAGGAGAAGTGGGAGACGAAATTGGTGGTGGAAAGATGGAGTGAAAAAGATTTTGAGTGATAGGGGCCTGAACATGCAGGAGGGTGAAAGACGTGCAAGGAATAGAGTGAATTGGAACGATGTGGTATACCGGGGTCGACGTGCTGTCAATGGATTGAACCAGGGCATGTGAAGCGTCTGGGGTAAACCATGGAAAGTTGTGTGGGGCCTGGATGTGGAAAGGGAGCTGTGGTTTCGGTGCATTATTACATGACAGCTAGAGACTGAGTGTGAACGAATGGGGCCTTTGTTGTCTTCCTAGCGCTACCTCGCGCACATTATTTCATGTGTGGCGGGGTGGCGATGGCAGTGAATAAAGGCAGACATTATGAATTATGTACATGTGTATGTATGTATATGCCTCTGTGTGTATATGTACGTATACGTTGAAATGTATAGGTATGTATATTTTGCGTGTGTGGACGTGTATGTGAATACATGCATATGTGGGTGGATTGGGCCATTCTTTCGTCTGTTTCCTTGCGCTACCTCGCTAACGCGGGAGACAGCGACAAAGTAAAATGAAATAATATAAATAATATATATATTTTTTTTTTTTTTTATATACTTTGTCGCTGTCTCCCGCGTTTGCGAGGTAGCGCAAGGAAACAGACGAAAGAAATGGCCCAACCCCCCCCCCCCATACACATGTACATACACACGTCCACACACGCAAATATACATACCTACACAGCTTTCCATGGTTTACCCCAGACGCTTCACATGCCTTGCTTCAATCCACTGACAGCACGTCAACCCCTGTATACCACATGACTCCAATTCACTCTATTTCTTGCCCTCCTTTCACCCTCCTGCATGTTCAGGCCCCGATCACACAAAATCTTTTTCACTCCATCCTTCCACCTCCAATTTGGTCTCCCTCTTCTCCTCGTTCCCTCCACCTCCGACACATATATCCTCTTGGTCAATCTCTCCTCACTCATTCTCTCCATGTGCCCAAACCACTTCAAAACACCCTCTTCTGCTCTCTCAACCACGCTCTTTTTATTTCCACACATCTCTCTTACCCTTACGTTACTTACTCGATCAAACCACCTCACACCACACATTGTCCTCAAACATCTCATTTCCAGCACATCCATCCTCCTGCGCACATCTCTATCCATAGCCCACGCCTCGCAACCATACAACATTGTTGGAACCACTATTCCCTCAAACATACCCATTTTTGCTTTCCGAGATAATGTTCTCGACTTCCACACATTTTTCAAGGCTCCCAAAATTTTCGCCCCCTCCCCCACCCTATGATCCACTTCCGCTTCCATGGTTCCATCAGCTGACAGATCCACTCCCAGATATCTAAAACACTTCACTTCCTCCAGTTTTTCTCCATTCAAACTCACCTCCCAATTGACTTGACCCTCACCCCTACTGTACCTAATAACCTTGCTCTTATTCACATTTACTCTTAACTTTCTTCTTCCACACACTTTTCCAAACTCAGTCACCAGCTTCTGCAGTTTCTCACATGAATCAGCCACCAGCGCTGTATCATCATCGAACAACAACTGACTCACTTCCCAAGCTCTCTCATCCCCAAGAGACTTCATACTTGCCCCTCTCTCCAGGACTCTTGCATTTACCTCCCTTACAACCCCATCCATAAACAAATTAAACAACCATGGAGACATCACACACCCCTGCCGCAAACCTACATTCACTGAGAACCAATCACTTTCCTCTCTTCCTACACGTACACATGCCTTACATCCTCGATAAAAACTTTTCACTGCTTCTAACAACTTGCCTCCCACACCATATATTCTTAATACCTTCCACAAAGCATCTCTATCAACTCTATCATATGCCTTCTCCAGATCCATAAATGCTACATACAAATCCATTTGCTTTTCTAAGTATTTCTCACATACATTCTTCAAAGCAAACACCTGATCCACACATCCTCTACCACTTCTGAAACCACACTGCTCTTCCCCAATCTGATGCTCTGTACATGCCTTCACCCTCTCAATCAATACCCTCCCATATAATTTACCAGGAATACTCAACAAACTTATACCTCTGTAATTTGAGCATTCACTCGTATCCCCTTTGCCTTTGTACAATGGCACTATGCACGCATTCCGCCAATCCTCAGGCACCTCACCACGAGTCATACATACATTTAATAACCTTACCAACCAGTCAACAATACAGTCACCCCCTTTTTTAATAAATTCCACTGCAATACCATCCAAACCTGCTGCCTTGCCGGCTTTCATCTTCTGCAAACCTTTTACTACCTCTTCTCTGTTTACCAAATCATTTTCCCTAACCCTCTCACTTTGCACACCACCTCGACCAAAACACCCTATATCCGCCACTCTATCATGAAACACATTCAACAAACCTTCAAAATACTCACTCCATCTCCTTCTCACATCACCACTACTTGTTATCACCTCCCCATTTGCGCCCTTCAATTATTATTATTATTATTATTATTATTATTATTATTATTATTATTATTATTATTATTATTATTATTATTATTATTATCATTATTATTATTATCATTATTATTATTATTACTGTTGTTATTAATATTATTATACTTTTTCGCTGTCTCCTTTGTTAGCGAGGTAGCGGAAGGAAACAGACGAAAGAATGGCCCAACCCACCCACATACACATGTATATACATAGACGTTCACACGCACATATACATACCTATACATTTCCACGTATACACATATATACGTACACAGACATATAGATATATACTCAAGTGCATAATTCATACTTGCTGCCTTTATTCATTCCCGTTGCCACCCCGCCACACATGATTTCACAACCCCCTCCCCCTGCGGGCGGGCGAGGTAGCGCTAGGAAAAGACAACAAAGGCCACCTGTGTTCACACTCAGTTCATAACTGTCATGTGTAATGCACCGAAACCAAAGCTCCCTCTCCACATTCAGGCCCTACAAAACTATGTATGGTTTACCCCAGACACTTCATATGCACTAGTTTAATCCATTGATAGCACGTCGAACCCGGAATACCACATCGTTCCAATTCACTCTATTCCTTGCACACCTTTCAGACGCCTGCATGTTCAGGGGCCAATCGCTCAATATGTTTTTCACCCCATCTTTCCACATCCAATTTGGTCTCCTATTTCTCGTTACCCCCACCTCTGACACATATGTCCTCTTTGTCAATCTTTCCTCACTCATGCTCTCCATGTCATCAAACCATTTCAAAACACCCTCTTCTGCTCTCTGAGCCACACTCTTTTTATTACCACACATCTTTCTTACCCTTTCATTACTTATTCGATCAAACTACCTCACACCACATATTTTCCTCAGACGTCTCACTTCCAACACATCCACCCTCCTCCGCAGAACTCTATCTATAGCCCATTCTTCGCAAACCAAACAACATTGTTGGAACCACTATTCTTTCTAACATACCCATTTTTGCTTTCTGAGATAATGTTTTCGCCTGCCACACATTTTTGAACACTCCCTGAACCTTCACCCCCTCCCCCACCCTGTGACTCACTTCCGCTTCCTTGGTTTCATCTGCTGAAAAATCCACTCCCAGATATCTAAGAAAAAAAAAACACCTTTTCCTCCAGTGTTTCTCGATTCAAACTTACCTCCTAGTTGACTTGTCCCTCAACTCTACTGTACCTAATAACCTCCTTCTTATCCGCAGTTACTCTCAGCTTTCTTCTATCACACACTTTACCAAACTCTGTCACCAGCTTCTGCAGTTTCGCGCCCGAATCAGCCACCAGGGATGTATCGTCACCGAACAATAACTGACTCACTTCCCAAACCCTCCCATCCACAACAAACTGCATATTTGCCCCTCTCTCCAAAACTCTTGCATTCACCTCCCTAACAAGCCCATTCATAAACAAATTGAACAACCATAGAAATATCGCGCGACCCTGCCGCAAATCGACATTCACTTAGAACCAATCACTTTCCTCTCTTCCTACTCGTGCACATCCCTTACATCCTCGATAAAAACTTTTCACTGCTTCCGGTAACTTGCCTCCCACACTAAATACTCTTAATATCATCCAGAGAGCATCTTTATAACCTCTATCGCATGCCTTCTCCCGATCCATAAATGCTGTATATAAATCCATATATTTTTCTAAATATTTCTCACATACGTTCGTCAAAGCAAACACCTGATCCACACATCCTCTACCACCTTTGACACCACACTGCTGTTCCCCAGTCTGATGTTCTGTATATGCCTTCTCTCCCATATAATTTCCCAGGAATACTCAACATGCTTATACCTCTCTAATTTGAATACTCACCTTTATCCCCTTTGCCTTTGTACAATGGCACTATGCATGCATTCCGCCAATCCTCAGGCACTTCACCATGAGCCATACATTCATTGAATATCCTCACCAACCAGTCAACAACACAGTCACCCCCTTTTTTAATAAATTCCACTGCAATACCATCCAAACCCGCCGCCTTGCCGACTTTCATGTTCCGCAAAGCTTTCACTACCTCTTCTCTGTTTACCAAATCATTCTTCCTGACCCTCTCACTTTGCACAACACCCCGACCCAAACACCCTATATCTACCACTCTATCATCTAACACATTCAACAAACCTTCATAATACTCACTCCATCTTCTCACATCACCACTACTTGTTATTACCTCCCCATTATCCCCTTTCACCGAAGTTTCCATTTATTCTCTTCTCTTACGCACTCTAATTACCTCCTCCAAAACTTGTTTTTATTCTCCCTAAAATTGATACTATCTCACCCCAACCCTTATTTGCCCTCTTTTTCCGCTTTTGCACCTTTCTCTTGACCTCCTTCCTCTTTCTTTTATACATCTCCCACTCATTTGCATTATTTCCCTGGAAAAATCGTCCAAATGCTTCTCTCTTCTCTTTCACTAACAATCTTAGTTTTTCATCCCACCACTCACTACGCTTTGTAATCTGCCCATCTCCAACGCTTTTCATGCCACAAGCATCTTTTGTGCAAGCCATCACTGCTTCCCAAAATACATCCCATTCCTCCGCAACTCCCCTTACGTCCTTTGCTCTCACCTTTTTCCATTCTGCACTCAGTCTCCTTGGTACTTCCTCACTAGGGTCTCCTTCCCAAGTTCACTTACTGTCACCACTCTTTTCACCCCAACTTTCTCTCTTCTTTTCTGAAAAACCTGTAATCTTTACCTTCGCCTCCACAAGATAATGATCGGACATCCCTCCAGTTGCACCACTCAGCACATTAACATCCAAAAGTCTCTCTTTTGCGCGACTAACAATTAACATGTAATCCAATAACGTTCTCTGGCCATCTCTCCTACTTACGTATACTTATGTATATCTCTCTTTTTAAACCAGGTACTCCCAATCACCAGTCCTTTTTCAGCACACAAATCTAGAAGCTCTTCACCATTTCCATTTACAACACTGAACACCTCATGTACACCACTGTTTCCCTCAACTGCCACTTTACTCACCTTTGCATTCAAATCACCCATCACTGTAACCCAGTCTCGTGTTTCAAAAATGCTAACGCACTCACTCAGCTGCTCCCAAAATACTCTCCCTCGTGATCCTTCTTCTCATGCCCAGGTGCATAGGCACCAATAATCATCCATCTCTCTCAATCCATTTTCAGTTTTACCCATATCAATCTAGAGTTACTTTCTTACACTCTATCACATACTCCCACCACTGCTGTATCAGGAGTAGTGTACAACTACCCGTGCTCTTGTCCTCTCACCAAGACCTGGCTTTACTCCCAAAACATTCCAAAACCACTCTTCCCGTGTACCCTTCCGCTTTGTTCCACTCAGAGCGAAAACATCCAAGTTCTTTTTCTCCTACATACTACCTATCTCTCCTTATTTCTCATCTTGGTTGCATCCACACACACATTTAGAGACCCCAATCTGAGCCTTCGAGGAGGATGAGCACTCCCCGCGTGACTTCTGTTTCGCCTTTTAGATAGTTGAAATACAAGGAGGAGAGGGTTTCTATGACCCCCTCCCGTCGCATTTCGTCGCCTTCTAAGACACGTGGGGAATCCGTGGGAAGCATTCTTTCTCACCCTTTCCCCAGGGAAAAAATATATATCTATAAAGTATATATTCATATATCCCCAGGGATATATATATATATATATATATATATATATATATATATATATATATATATATATATATATATATATATATATATATATATATATATATATATATATATATATATATATATATATGTATATATATATATATTATTTATATTTTTTTTATTATACTTTGTCGCTGTCTCCCGCGTTTGCGAGGTAGCGCAAGGAAACAGACGAAAGAAATGGCCCAACCCCCCCCCCATACACATGTATATACATACGTCCACACACGCAAATATACATACCTACACAGCTTTCCATGGTTTACCCCAGACGCTTCACGTGCCTTGATTCAATCCACTGACAGCACGTCAACCCCGGTTACCAAATCGCTCCAATTCACTCTATTTCTTGCCCTCCTTTCACCCTCCTGCATGTTCAGGCCCCGATCACACAAAATCTTTTTCACTCCATCTTTCCACCTCCAGTTTGGTCTCCCTCTTCTCCTCGTTCCCTCCACCTCCGACACATATATCCTCTTGGTCAATCTTTCCTCACTCATTCTCTCCATGTGCCCAAACCACTTCAAGACACCCTCTTCTGCTCTCTCAACCACGCTCTTTTTATTTCCACACATCTCTCTTACCCTTACGTTACTCACTCGATCAAACCACTTCACACCACACATTGTCCTCAAACATCTCATTTCCAGCACATCCATCCTCCTGCGCACAACTCTATCTATAGCCCACGCCTCGCAACCATACAACATTGTTGGAACCACTATTCCTTCAAACATACCCATTTTTGCTTTCCGAGATAATGTTCTCGACTTCCACACATTCTTCAAGGCCCCCAGAATTTTCGCCCCCTCCCCCACCCTATGATCCACTTCCGCTTCCATGGTTCCATATATATATATTTTTTTTTTTTTTTTTGCTTTGTCGCTGTCTCCCGCGTTTGCGAGGTAGCGCAAGGAAACAGAGAAAGAAATGGCCCAAACCAACCCCATACACATGTATATACATACGTCCTCACACGCAAATATACATACCTACACAGCTTTCCATGGTTTACCCCAGACGCTTCACATGCCTTGATTCAATCCACTGACAGCACGTCAACCCCGGTATACCACATCGCTCCAATTCACTCTATTCCTTGCCCTCCTTTCACCCTCCTGCATGTTCAGGCCCCGATCACACAAAATCTTTTTCACTCCATCTTTCCACCTCCAATTTGGTCTCCCTCTTCTCCTCGTTCCCTCCACCTCCGACACATATATCCTCTTGGTCAATCTTTCCTCACTCATTCTCTCCATGTGCCCAAACCATTTCAAAACACCCTCTTCTGCTCTCTCAACCACGCTCTTTTTATTTCCACACATCTCTCTTACCCTTACGTTACTCACTCGATCAAACCACTTCACACCACACATTGTCCTCAAACATCTCATTTCCAGCACATCTATCCTCCTGCGCACAACTCTATCCATAGCCCACGCCTCGCAACCATACAACATTGTTGGAACCACCATTCCTTCAAACATACCCATTTTTGCTTTCCGAGATAATGTTCTCGACTTCCACACATTCTTCAAGGCCCCCAGAATTTTCGCCCCCTCCCCCACCCTATGATCCACTTCCGCTTCCATGGTTCCATATATACATATCTTTTTTTTTTTTTTTTTGCTTTGTCGCTGTCTCCCGAGTTTGCGAGGTAGCGCAAGGAAACAGAGAAAGAAATGGCCCAAACCACCCCCATACACATGTATATACATACGTCCCCACACGCAAATATACATACCTACACAGCTTTCCATGGTTTACCCCAGACGCTTCACATGCCTTGATTCAATCCACTGACAGCACGTCAACCCCGGTATACCACATCGCTCCAGTTCACTCTATTTCTTGCCCTCCTTTCACCCTCTTGCATTTTCAGGCCCCGATCACACAAAATCTTTTTCACTCCATCTTTCCACCTCCAATTTGGTCTCCCTCTTCTCCTCGTTCCCTCCACCTTCGACACATATATCCGCTTGGTCAATCTTTCCTCACTCATTCTCTCCATGTGCCCAAACCATTTCAAAACACCCTCTTCTGCTCTCTCAACCACGCTCTTTTTATTTCCTCACATCTCTCTTACCCTTACGTTACTTACTCGATCAAACCACCTCACACCACACATTGTCCTCAAACATCTCATTTCCAGCACATCCATCCTCCTGCGCACAACTCTATCCATACCCCACGCCTCGCAACCATACAACATTGTTGGAACCACTATTCCTTCAAACATACCCATCTTTGCTTTCCGAGATAATGTTCTCGACTTCCACACATTCTTCAATGCTCCCAGAATTTTCGCCCACTCCCCCACCCTATGATCCACTTCCACTTCCATGGTTCCATCCGCAGCCAGATCCACTCCCAGATATCTAAAACACTTCACTTCCTCCAGTTTTTCTCCATTCAAACTCACCTCCCAATTGACTTGACCCTTATCCCTACTGTACCTAATAACCTTGCTCTTATTCACATTTACTCTTAACTTTCTTCTTTCACACACTTTACCAAACTCAGTCACCAGCTTCTGCAGTTTCTCACATGAATCAGCCACCAGCGCTGTATCATCAGCGAACAACAATGTCTCCCGCATTTCCGAGGTAACGCAAGGAAACGGAAGAAAGAAATGGCCCAACCCACCCCCATACACATGTATATACACACACGTTCACACACGCAAACATACACGCCCATACATCTCAATGTACACATATATATACACACACAGACACATACATATATACCTATGCACACAATTCACACTGCCTGCCTTTATTCATTCCCATCGCCACCTCGCCACACATGGAATACCATCCCCCTCCCCCCTCATGTGTGCGAGGTACCGCTAGGAAAAGATAACAGAGGCCCCATTCGTTCACACTCAGTCTCCAGCTGTCATGCAATAATGCCCGAAACCACAGCTCCCTTTCCACATCCAGGCCCCACACAGCTTTCCATGGTTTACCCGAGACGCTTCACATGCCTTGATTCAATCCACTGACAGCACGTCAACCCCGGTATACCACATCGCTCCAATTCACTCTATTCCTTGCCCTCCTTTCACCCCCCTGCATGTTCAGGCCTCGATCACACAAAATCTTTTTCACTCCATCTTTCCACCTCCAATTTGGTCTCCCTCTTCTCCTCGTTCCCTCCACCTCCGACACATATATCCTCTTGGTCAATCTTTCCTCACTCATTCTCTCCATGTGCCCAAACCACTTCAAAACACCCTCTTCTGCTCTCTCAACCACGCTCTTTTTATTTCCACACATCTCTCATACCCTTACGTTACTCACTCGATCAAACCACCTCACACCACACATTGTCCTCAAACATCTCATTTCCAGCACATCCATCCTCCTGCGCACAACTCTATCCATAGCCCACGCCTCGCAACCATATAACATTGTTGGAACCACTATTCCTTCAAACATACCCATTTTTGCTTTCCGAGATAATGTTCTCGACTTCCACACATTCTTCAAGGCTCCCAGAATTTTCGCCCCCTCCCCCACCCTATGATCCACTTCCGCTTCCGTGGTTCCATCCGCTGCCAGATCCACTCCCAGATATCTAAAACACTTCACTTCCTCCAGTTTTTCTCCATTCAAACTCACCTCCCAATTGACTTGAACCTCAACCCTACTGTACCTAATAACCTTGCTCTTATTCACATTTACTCTTAACTTTCTTCTTCCACACACTTTACCAAACTCAGTCACCAGCTTCTGCAATTTCTCACATGAATCAGCCACCAGCGCTGTATCATCAGCGAACAACAACTGACTCACTTCCCAAGCTCTCTCATCCCCAACAGACTTCATACTTGCCCCTCTTTCCAAAACTCTTGCATTTACCTCCCTAACAACCCCATCCATAAACAAATTAAACAACCATGGAGACATCACACACCCCTGCCGCAAACCTACATTCACTGAGAACCAATCACTTTCCTCTCTTCCTACACCTACACATGCCTTACATCCTCGATAAAAACTTTTCACTGCTTCTAACAACTTTCCTCCCACACCATATATTCTTAATACCTTCCACAGAGCATCTCTATCAACTCTATCATATGCCTTCTCCAGATCCATAAATGCTACATACAAATCCATTTGCTTTTCTAAGTATTTCTCACATACATTCTTCAAAGCAAACACCTGATCCACACATCCTGTACCACTTCTGAAACCACACTGCTCTTCCCCAATCTGATGCTCTGTACATGCCTTCACCCTCTCAATCAATACCCTCCCATATAATTTACCAGGAATACTCAACAAACTTATACCTCTGTAATTTGAGCACTCACTCTTATCCCCTTTGCCTTTGTACAATGGCACTATGCACGCATTCCGCCAATCCTCAGGCACCTCACCATGAGTCATACATACATTAAATAACCTTACCAACCAGTCAACAATACAGTCACCCCCTTTTTTAATAAATTCCACTGCAATACCATCCAAACCTGCTGCCTTGCGGGCTTTCATCTTCCGCAAAGCTTTCACTACCTCTTCTCTGTTTACCAAATCATTTTCCCTAACCCTCTCACTTTGCACACCACCTCGACCAAAACACCCTATATCTGCCACTCTATCATCAAACACATTCAACAAACCTTCAAAATACTCACTCCATCTCCTTCTCACATCACCACTACTTGTTATCACCTCCCCATTTGCGCCCTTCACTGAAGTTCCCATTTGCTCCCTTGTCTTACGCACTTTATTTACCTCCTTCCAGAACATCTTTTTATTCTCCCTAAAATTTAATGATACTCTCTCACCCCAACTCTCATTTGCCCTTTTTTTCAAATCTTGCACCTTTCTCTTGACCTCCTGTCTCTTTCTTTTATACATCTCCCACTCAATTTCATTTTTTCCCTGCAAAAATCGTCCAAATGCCTCTCACTTCTTTTTCACTAATACTGTTACTTCTTCATCCCACCACTCACTACCCTTTCTAATCAACCCACCTCCCACTCTTCTCATGCCACAAGCATCTTTTGCGCAATCCATCACTGATTCCCTAAATACATCCCATTCCTCCCCCACTCCCCTTACTTCCATTGTTCTCACCTTTTTCCATTCCGTACTCAGTCTCTCCTGGTACTTCCTCACACAGGTCTCCTTCCCAAGCTCACTTACTCTCACATATATATATATATATATATATATATATATATATATATATATATATATATGTATATATATATATATATATATATATATTTTATATATATATATATATATATATATATATATATATATATATATATATATATATATATATATATATATATATATATATATATATATATATATATATATATATATATATATATATATATATATGTATATTTTAAAACTATTCGCCATTTCCCGCGTTAGCGAGGTAGCGTTAAGAACAGAGAACTGGGCCTTTTTTGGAATATCCTCACCCTGCCCCCCTGTTCCTTCTTTTGGGAAAAAAAAAAAAAAAAAACGAGAGGGGAGGATTTCAAGCCCCCACTCCCTCCCCTTTGAGTCGCCTTCTACGACACGCAGGGAATACGTGGGAAGTATTCTTAATCCCCTATCCCCAGGGATAATATATATATATATATATATATATATATATATATATATATATATATATATATATATATATATATATATATATATATATATATATATATATATATTTTTTTTTTTTTTTTTTTTTTTTTATACTTTGTCGCTGTCTCCCGCGTTTGCGAGGTAGCGCAAGGAAACAGACGAAAGAAATGGCCCAACCCCCCCCCCCATACACATGTACATACACACGTCCACACACGCAAATATACATACCTACACAGCTTTCCATGGTTTACCCCAGACGCTTCACATGCCTTGATTCAATCCACTGACAGCACGTCAAACCCTGTATACCACATCGCTCCAATTCACTCTATTCCTTGCCCTCCTTTCACCCTCCTGCATGTTCAGGCCCCGATCACACAAAATCTTTTTCACTCCATCTTTCCACCTCCAATTTGGTCTCCCTCTTCTCCTCGTTCCCTCCACCTCCGACACATATATCCTCTTGGTCAATCTTTCCTCACTCATTCTCTCCATGTGCCCAAACCATTTCAAAACACCCTCTTCTGCTCTCTCAACCACGCTCTTTTTATTTCCACACATCTCTCTTACCCTTACGTTACTTACTCGATCAAACCACCTCACACCACACATTGTCCTCAAACATCTCATTTCCAGCACATCCATCCTCCTACGCACAACTCTATCAGTAGCCCACGCCTCGCAACCATACAATATTGTTGGAACCACTATTCCTTCAAACATACCCATTTTTGCTTTCCGAGATAATGTTCTCGACTTCCACACATTCTTCAAGGCTCCCAGGATTTTCGCCCCCTCCCCCACCCTATGATTCACTTCCGCTTCTATGGTTCCATCCGCTGCCAAATCCACTCCTAGATATCTAAAACACTTCACTTCCTCCAGTTTTTCTCCATTCAAACTTACCTCCCAACTGACTTGACCCTCAACCCTACTGTACCTAATAACCTTGTTCTTATTCACATTTACTCTTAACTTTCTTCTTTCACACACTTTACCAAACTCAGTCACCAGCTTCTGCAGTTTCTCACATGAATCAACCACCTGCCCTGTATCATCAGCAAACAACAACTGACTAACTTCCCAAGCTCTCTCAACCACAACAGACTGCATACTTCCCTCTCTTTCCAAAACTCTTGCATTCACCTCCCTAACAACCCCATCCATAAACAAATTAAACAACCATAGAGACATCACACACCCCTGCCGCAAACCTACATTCACTGAGAACCAATCACTTTCCTCTCTTCCTACACGTACACATGCCTTACAACCTCAATAAAAACTTTTCACTGCTTCTAACAACTAGCCTCCCACACCATATATTCTTAATACCTTCCACAGAGCATCTCTATCAACTTTATCATATGCCTTCTCCAGATCCATTGACAGCATGTCGACCCCGGTATACCGTATCGTTCCAATTCACTCTATTCCTTGCACACGTTCACCCTCCTGTATGTTCAGGCTCCGGTGACTCAAAATCTCTTTCACTCCATCTTCTCATCTCCAATTTGGTCTCCCACTTCTCCTCGTTCCCGCCACCTCTGCCGCATATATCCTCTAGGTCAATCTTTCCTCACTCATTCTCTCATTGTTACCAAACCATTTCAAAACACCCTCTTCTGCTCTCTCAACCAAACTCTTTTTATTACCAAACATCTTTCTTACCCAGTTATTACTTACTCGCTCAAACAATCTCAACCCACATTTTGTCCTCAAATATCTCATTTCCAGCACATCCACCCTCCTCCGCACAACTCTATCTATAGCCCACGCCTCGCATCCATATCACATTGTTGGAAATACTATTCCTTCAAACATACCCATTTTTTCTTTCCGAGATAATGTTCTCGACTTCCACACATTCTTCAACGCTTTCAGAACTTTCGCCCCCTCCCCCACCCTATGATTCACTTCCGCTTCCATGGTTCAGTCCGCTGCCAAATCCACTCCCAGATATCTAAAACACTTTACTTCCTCCAGTTTTTCTCCATTCAAACATACCTACCAATTGACTTGTCCCTCAACTCTACTGTACCT
Organism: Panulirus ornatus; assembly: GCF_036320965.1. Classification (NCBI taxonomy): domain Eukaryota; kingdom Metazoa; phylum Arthropoda; class Malacostraca; order Decapoda; family Palinuridae; genus Panulirus; species Panulirus ornatus. Next base: position 43,054,467 of record NC_092242.1, on the reverse strand, counting down.
AATAACCTTGCTCTTATTCACATTTACTCTCAACTTTCCTCTTTCACACACTTTACCAAACTCAGTCACCAGCTTCTGCAGTTTCTCACATGAATCAGCCACCAGCGCTGTATCATCAGCGAACAACAACTGACTCACTTCCCAAGCTCTCTCATACACAATAGACTGCATAATTGCCCCTCTTTCCAAAACTCTTGCATTCACCTCCCTAACAACCCCATCAGTATACAAATTAAACAAACATGGAGACATCACACACCCCTGCCGCAAACCTACATTCACTGAGAACCAATCACTTTCCTGTCTTCCTACACGTACATATCCCTTACATCCTCGATAAAAACTTTTCACTGCTTCTGACAACTTGCCTCCCACACCATATATTCTTAATGCCTTCAACAGAGCCTCTCTATCAACTCTATCATATGTCTTCTCCAGATCCATATCCATAAATGCTACATACAAGTCCATTTCCTTTTCTAAGTATTTCTCGCATACATTCTTTAAAGGAAACACCTGATCCACACATCCTCTACCACTTCTGAAACCACACTGCTCTTCCCCAGTCTGATGCTCTGTGCATGCCTTCACCCTCTCAATCAATACCCTCCCATATGATTTTCCAGGAATACTCAAAAAACTTATACTTCTGTAATATGAGCACTCACTTTTTTCCCGTTTGACTTTGTTATATGGCACTTTGCAAGCATTCCGCCAAACCTCAGGCACCTCACCATGAATCATACATACATTAAATAACCTTACCAACCAGTCAACAATACAGTCACTTTTTTTTTTTATAAATTCCACTGTAATACCATCCAAACTCTCTGCCTTCTCGGCTTTCATTTTCCACAAAGCCTTTACTACCTCTTCTCTATTTACCAAATCATTCTCAATAACTCGTCAACTTTGCAAACCACCTCGACCAAAACACCATATATCTGCCCCTCTATCATCAAACACATTCAACAAACCTTCAAAATACTCACTCCATCTCCTTCTCACATATCCACTACTTGTTATCACCTCCCCGTTAGCCCCCTTCACTGAAGTTCCCATTGATTCCCTTGTCTTACGCACTTTATTTACCTCCTTGCAAAACATCTTTTAATTCCCTAAAATTTAATGATACTCTCTCAACCCAAGTATCATTTGCCTTCTTTTTCACCTCTTGCACGTTTCTCTTGACCTCCTGCCTCTTTCTTTTATACATCTCCAAGTCATTTGCATTATTTCCTTGGAAAAATCGTCCAAATGCCTCTCTCTTCTATTTCACTAACAATCTTACTTCTTCTTCCCACCACTCACTACCCTTTCTAATCTGCACACCTCCCACGCTTCTCATGCCACAAGCATCTTTTGCGCAAGCCATCACTGCTGCCCTAAATACATCCCATTCCTCCTCTTATGTCCTTTGTTCTCACCTTTTTCCATTCCGTACTCAGTCTCTCCTGGTACTTCCTCACACAAGTCTCCTTCCCAAGCTCACTTACCACTCTCTTCACCCCAACATTCTTTCTTCTTTTCTGAAAACCTCTACAAATCTTCACCTTCGCCTCCACAAGATAATGATCAGACATCCCTCCAGTTGCACCTCTCAGCACATTAACATCCAAAAGTCTCTCCCTCGCGCGCCTATCGATTAACATGTAATCCGATAATGCTCTCTTGCCATCTATCCTACTTACGTACATATACTTATGTATATCTCTCGTTTTAAACCAGGTATTCCCAATCTCCAGTCCTTTTTCAGCACAAAAATCTACAAGCTCTTCACCATTTCCATTTACAACACTGAACACCTCATATTGACAAATTATTCCCTCAACTGCCACATTACTCACTTTTGCATTCAAATCACACATCACTGTAACGTGGTCTCGTGCATCAAAACTACTAACACACTCACTGAACTGCTTCCAAAACACTTGCCTCTCATGATCTTTCTTCTCATGCCCAGGTGCATATGCACCAATAATCACCCATCTCTCTCCATCCACTTACAGTTTTACCCATATCAATCTAGAGAGTACTTTTTTACACTCTATCACATACTTCCACCACTCCTGTTTCAGGAGTCGTGCTACTCCTTCTCCTGCTTTTGTCTTCTCACTAACCCCTGGCTTTACTCCGAAGACATTTCCAAACCACTCTTCCCCTTTACCCTTGAGCTTCGTTTCACTCAGAGCCAGGACATCTAGGTTCCTTTCCTCAAACATACTACCTATCTCTTCTTTTTTCTTATCTTGGTTACATCCACATACATTCAGACACCCTAATATGAGCCTTCGAGGAGGATGAGCACTCCTCGCGTGACTCCTTCTTCTGTTTCCCGTTTTAGAAAGGTAAAATACAAGGCGGGGAGGGTTTCCAGCCTCCCGCTCCCTTCCCCTTTAGTCGCCTTCTACGACACGTGAGGAATGCGTGGGAAGCATTCTTTCTCCCCTATCCCCAGGCATATATATATATATATATATATATATATATATATATATATATATATATATATATATATATTGGTGATAGTAAGTGAGCTTGGGAAGGAGACTTGTGTGAGGAAGTACCAGGAGAGACTGAGTACAGAATGGAAAAAGGTGAGAACAAAGGAGGTAAGGGGAGTAGGGGAGGAATGGGATGTATTTAGGGCAGCAGTGATGGCTTGCGCAAAAGATGCTTGTGGCATGAGAAGCGTGGGAGGTGGGTAGACTATAAAGGGTAGTGAGTGGTTTGATAAAGAAGTAAGATTATTAGTGAAAGAGAAGAGAGGCATTTGGACTATTTTTGCAGGGAAATAATGTAAATGAGTGGGAGATGTATAAAAGAAAGAGGCAGGAGGTCCAGAGAAGAGTGGAAGAGGTTCAAAAGAGGGCAAATGAGAGTTGGGGTGAGAGAGTATCATTAAATTTTAGGGAGAATAAAAAGATGTTTTGGAAGCGGGTAAATAAAGTGCGTAAGACAAGGGAACAAATGGGAACTTCAGTGAAGGGGGCTAATGTGGAGGTGATAACAATTAGTGGTGATGTGAGAAGGAGATGGAGTGAGTATTTTGAAGGTATATTGAATATGTTTGATGATACAGTGGCAGATAAAGGGTGTTTTGGTCGAGGAGGTGTGCAAAGTGAGAGGGTTAGGGAAAATGATTTTGTAAACAGGGAAGAGGTAGTAAAAGCTTTGTGGAAGACGAAAGCCGGCACGGCAGCGGGTTTGGATGGTATTATAGTGGAATTTTTGAAAAAAAGGGGGTGACTGTATTGTTGACTGCTTGGTGAGGTTATTTAACGTATGTATGATTCATGGTGAGGTGCCTGAGGATTGGCGGAATGCTTGCATGGTGCCGTTATACAACGGCAAAGGGGACAAAGGTGAGTGCTCAAATTACAGAGGTATAAGTTTGTTGAGTATTTCTGGGAAATTATATGGGCGGGTATTGATTGACAGGGTGAAGACATGTACAGAGCATCAGATTGCTGAGTAGCAGTGTGGTTTCAGAAGTGGTAGAGGATGTGTGGATCAGGTGTTTGCTTTGAAGAATGTATGCGGGAAATTCTTAGAAAAGCAAACGGATTTGTATGTAGCATTTATGTATCTGGAGAAGGCATATGATAGAGTTGATAGAGATGCTCTGTGGAAGGTGTTAAGAATATATGGTGTGGGAGGGAAGTTGTTAGAATCAGTGAAAAGATTTTATCGAGGATGTAAGGCATGTGTACGTGTAGGAAGAGAGGAAAGTGGTTGGTTCTCAGTGAATGTGGGTTTGAGGCAGGGGTGTGTGATATCTCCATGGTTGTTTAATTTCTTTATGGATGGGGTTGTTAGGTAGGTGAATGCAGGAGTTTTGGAAAGAGGGGCAAGTATGAAGTCTGTTGTGCATGAGAGAGCTTGGGAAGTGAGTCCGTTGTTGTTCGCTGATGATACAGCGCTGGTGGCTGATTCATGTGAGAAACTGTAGAAACTGGTGACTGAGTTTGGTAAAAAGTGTGAAAGAAGAAAGCTAAGAGTAAATGTGAATAAGAGCAATGTTATTAGGTTCTGTAGGGTTGAGGGACAAGTTAATTGGGAGGTAAGTTTGAATGGAGAAAAACTGGAGGAAGTGAAGTGTTTTAGATATCTGGGGGTGGATTTGGTAGCGGATGGAACCATGGAATCGTAAGTGAATCATAGGGTGGGGGAGGGGGCGAAAGTTCTGGGAGCGTTGAAGAATGCGTGGAAGTCGAGAACATTATCTCTGAAAGCAAAAATGGGTATGTTTGAAGGAATTGTGGCTCCAACAATGTTTTATCGTTGCGAGACGTGGGCTCTGGATAGAGTTGTGCTCAGGATGGTGGATGTGCTGGAAATGAGAAATTTGAGGACAATATGTGCCGTGAGGTAGTTTAATCGAGTAATTGATTATAGGGTAAGAGAGATGTGTGGTAATAAATAGAGTGTGGTTGAGAGAGGAGAAGAGTGCGTTTTGAAATGTTTGGTCACATGAAGAGAATGTGCGAGGAGAGATTGACCAAGAGGATATATGTGTCAGAGGTGAAGGGAACAAGTAGAAGTGGGAGACCAAATTGGAGGTAGAAAGATGGAGTGAAAAAGATTTTGATCGGTGCCTGAACATGCAGGATGGTGAAAGGCGTTCAAGGAATAGAGTGAATTTTAACGATATGGTATACCGGGGTCGACGTGCTGTCAATGGATTGAACCAGGGTATGTGAAGCGTCTCGGCTAAACCATGGAAAGTTCTGTGGGGCCTTCATATGGAGAGGGAGCTGTGATTTCCGTGCATTATTACATGACATCTTGAGACTGAGTGTGAACGAATGTGGCCTTTGTTTCTTTTCCTAGCGCTACCTCGCGCACATGAGGGGGGAGGGGGTTCTTATTTCATGTTTGGCTCGGTGGCGATGGGAATGAATAAGGGCAGACAGTATAAATTTTGTACATGTGTATATATGTATATGTATGTGTGTATATATACATATGTATACGTTGAGATGTATAGGCATGTATATTTGCGTTTGTGGACGTGTATTTATATACATATGTATGTGGGTGCGTTGGGCCATTCTTTCGTCTGTTTGATTGCGCTACCTCGCTAATGTGGGAGACACCGACAAAGCAAAACATGGTTTTTAATACATACATACATATATACATATATATATATATATATATATATATATATATATATATATATATATATATATATATATATATATATATATATATATATATATATATATATATATATATATATATATACATATATATATATTTGAGAGGTAGCGCAAGGAAACAGACGAAAGAAATGGCCCAACCCACCCCCATACACAATGTATATACATACACGTCCACACACGCAAATATACATACCTATACATCTCAATGTACACATATATATACACACACAGACACATACATATATATACCCATGCACACAATTCACACTGTCTGCCTTTATTCATTCCCATCGCCACCTCGCCACACATGGAATACCATCCCCCTCTCCCCTCATGTGTGCGAGGTAGCACTAGGAAAAGACAACAAATGCACCATTCGTTCACACTCAGTCTCCAGCTGTCACGCAATAATGCCCGAAACCACAGCTCCCTTTCCACAGCCAGGCCCCACACAACTTTCCATGGTTTACCTCAGACGCTTCACATGCCCTGATTCAATCCACTGACAGCACGTCAACCCCGCTATACCACATCGATCCAATTCACTCTATTCCTTGCCCGCCTTTCACCCTCTTGCATGTTCAGGCCCCGATCACACAAAATCTTTTTCACTCCATCTTTCCACCTCCAATTTGGTCTCCCACTTCTCCTCGTTCCCTCCACCTCCGACACATATATCCTCTTGGTCAATCTTTCCTCACTTAATTCTCTCCATGTGCCCAAACCATTTCAAAACACCCTCTTCTGCTCTCTCAACCACGCTCTTTTTATTTCCACACATCTCTCTTCCCCTTACATTCTTACTCGATCAAACCACCTCACACCACACATTGTCCTCAAACATCTCATTTCCATCAAATCCATCCTCCTGCGCACAAGTCTATCCATAGCCCACGCCTCGCAACCATACAACATTGTTGGAACCACTATTCCTTCAAACATACCCATTTTTGCTTTCCGAGATAATGTTCTCGACTTCCACACATTGTTCAAGGCCCCCTGGATTTTCGCCCCCTCCCCCACCTTATGATTCACTTCCGCTTCCATGGTTCAGTCCGCTGCCAGATCCACTCCCAGATATCTAAAACACTTTACTTTCTCCAGTTTCTCTCCATTCAAACTTACCTCCCAATTGACTTGACCCTCAACCTTACTGTACCTAATAACCTTGCTCTTATTCCCATTTACTCTTAACTTTCTTCTTTCACACACTTTACCGAACTCAGTCACCAGTTTCTGCAGTTTCTCAAATAAATCAGCCACCAGCGCTGTATCATCAGCGAACAACAACTGACTCACTTCCCAAGCTCTCTCATCCACAACAGACTTCATACTTGCCCCTCTTTCGAAAACTCTTGCATTCACCTCCCTAACAACCCCATCAATAAACAAATTAAACAACCATGGAGACATCACACACCCCTGCCGCAAACCTACATTCACTTTCCTCTCTTCCTACACGTACACATGCCTTACATCCTCGATAAAAACTTTTCACTGCTTCTAACAACTTGCATCCCACACCATATATTCTTAATACCTTCCACAGAGCATCTCTATCAACTCTATCATATGCCTTCTCCAGATCCATAAATGCTACATACAAATCCATTTGCTTTTCTAAGTATTTCTCATATACATTCTTCAAAGCAAACACCTGATCCACACATCCTCTACCATATCTGAAACCACGCTGCTCTTCCCCAATCTGATGCTCTATACATTCCTTCACCCTCTCAATCAGTACCCTCCCATATAATTTACCAGGAATACTCAGCAAACTTATACCTCTGTAATTTGAGCACTCACTCTTATCCCCTTTGCCTTTGTACAATGGCACTATGTACGCATTCCGCCAATCCTCAGGCACCTCACCATGAGTCATACATACATTAAATAACCTTACCAACCAGTCAACAATACAGTCACCCCCTTTTTTAATAAATTCCACTGCAATACCATCCAAACCTGCTGCCTTGCCGGCTTTCATCTTCAGCAAAGCTTTTACTACCTCTTCTCTGTTTAGCAAATCATTTTCCCTAACCCTCTCACTTTGCAAACCACCCCATATCTGCCACTCTATCATCAAACACATTCAACAAACCTTCAAAATACTCACTCCATCTTCTCACATCACCACTACCTGTTTTCACCTCCCAATTTGCGCCCTTCACTGAAGTTCCCATTTGCTCCCTTGTCTTACGCACTTTATTTACTTCCTTCTAGAACATCCTTTTATTCTCCCTAAAATTTAATGATACTCTCTCACCCCAGCTCTCATTTGCCCTCTTTTTCACCTCTTGCACCTTTCTCTTGACCTCCTGTCTCTTTCTTTTATACATCTCCCACTCAATTCCATTTTTTCCCTGCAAAAATTGTACAAATGCCTCTCTCTTCTCTTTCACTAATAATCTTACTTCTTCACCCCACCACTCACTACCCTTTCTAATAAACCCACCTCCCACTCTTCTCATGCCACAAGCATCTTTTGCGGAATCCATCACTGATTCCCTAAATACATCCCATTCCTCCCCCACTCCCCTACCTTCCATTGTTCTCACCTTTTTCCATTCTGTACTCAGTCTCTCCTGGTACTTCCTCACATAGGTTTCCTTCCCAAGCTCACTTACTCTCACCACCCTCTTCACCCCAACATTCACTCTTCTTTTCTGAAAACCCATATAAAACTTCACCTTAGCCTCCACAAGATAATGATGAGACATCCCTCCAGTTGCACCTCTCAGCACATTAACTTCCAAAAGTCTCTCTTTCGCGCGCCTGTTAATTAACACGTAATCCCATAACGCTCTCTGGCCATCTCTCCTGCTCACATACGTATACTGATGATATATCTCGCTTTTTAAACCTGGTATTCCCAATCACCAGTCCTTTTTCAGCACATAAATCTACGAGCTCTTCACCATTTCCATATATACATATATATATATATATATATATATATATATATATATATATATATATATATATCCACTGAGAACCAATCACTTTCCTCTCTTCCTACACGTACACATGCCTTACATCCTCGATAAAAACTTTTCACTGCTTCTAACAACTTGCCTCCCACACCATATATTCTTAATACCTTCCACAGAGCATCTCTATCAACTCTATCATATGCCTTCTCCAGATCCATAAATGCTACATACAAATCCCTTTGCTTTTCTAAGTATTTCTCACATACATTCTTCAAAGCAAACACCTGATCCACACATCCTCTACCACTTCTGAAACCGCACTGCTCTTCCCCAATCTGATGCTCTGTACATGCCTTCACCCTCTCAATCAATACCCTCCCATATAATTTACCAGGAATACTCAACAAACTTATACCTCTGTAATTTGAGCACTCACTCTTATCCCCTTTGCCTTTGTACAATGGCACTATGCACGCATTCCGCCAATCCTCAGGCACCTCACCATGAGTCATACATACATTAAATAACCTTACCAACCAGTCAACAATACAGTCACCCCCTTTCTTAATAAATTCCACTGCAATACCATCCAAACCTGCTGCCTTGCCGGCTTTCATCTTCCGCAAAGCTTTTACTACCTCTTCTCTGTTTACCAAATCATTTTCCCTAACCCTCTCACTTTGCACACCACCTCGACCAAAACACCCTATATCTGCCACTCTGTCATCAGACACATTCAACAAACCTTCAAAATACTCATTCCATCTCCTTCTCACATCACCGCTACTTGTTATCACCTCCCCATTTACGCCCTTCACTGAAGTTCCCATTTGCTCCCTTGTCTTACGCACCCTATTTACCTCCTTCCAGAACATCTTTTTATTCTCCCTAAAATGCATTCTCTCCATGTGCCCAAACCATTTCAAAACACCCTCTTCTGCTCTCTCAACCACGCTCTTTTTATTTCCACACATCTCTCTTACCCTTACGTTACTTACTCGATCAAACCACCTCACACCACATATTGTCCTCAAACATCTCATTTCCAGCACATCCATCCTCCTGCGCACAACTCTATCCATAGCCCACGCCTGGCAACCATACAACATTGTTGGAACCACTATTCCTTCAAACATACCCATTTTTGCTTTCCGAGATAATGTTCTCGACTTCCACACATTCTTCAAGACTCTCAGAATTTTCGCCCCCTCCTCCACCCTATGATCCACTTCCGCTTCCATGGTTCCATCCGCTGCCAGATCCACTCGCAGATATCTAAAACACTTCCCTTCCTCCCAATTGACTTGACCCTCAACCCTACTGTACCTAACAACCTTGCTCTTATTCACAGTGATGGATTGCGCAAAAGATGCTTGTGGCGTGAGAAGAGTGGGAGGTGGGTTGATTAGAAAGGGTAGTGAGTGGTGGGATGAAGAAGTAAGAGTATTAGTGAAAGAGAAGAGAGAGGCATTTGGACGATTTTTGCAGGGAAAAAATGAAATTGAGTGGGAGATGTATAAAAGAAAGAGACAGGAGGTCAAGAGAAAGGTGCAAGAGGTGAAAAAAAGGGCAAATGAGAGTTGGGGTGAGAGAGTATCATTAAATTTTAGGGAGAATAAAAAGATGTTCTAGAAGGAGGTAAATAAAGTGCGTAAGACAAGGGAGCAAATGGGAACTTCAGTGAAGGGCGCAAATGGGGAGGTGATAACAAGTAATGGTGATGTGAGGAGATGGAGTGAGTATTTTGAAGGTTTGTTGAATGTGTTTGATGATAGAGTGGCAGATATAGGGTGTTTTGGTCGAGGTGGTGTGCAAAGTGAGAGGGTTAGGGAAAATGAGTTGGTAAACAGAGAAGAGGTAGTAAAAGCTTTGCGGAAGATGAAAGCCGGCAAGGCAGCAGGTTTGGATGGTATTGCAGTGGAATTTATTAAAAAAGGGGGTGACTGTATTGTTCACTGGTTGGTAAGGTTATTTAATGTATGTATGACTCATGGTGAGGTGCCTGAGGATTGGCGGAATGCGTGCATAGTGCCATTGTACAAAGGCAAAGGGGATAAGAGTGAGTGCTCAAATTATAGAGGTATAAGTTTGTTGAGTATTCCTGGTAAATTATATGGGAGGATATTGATTGAGAGGGTGAAGGCATGTACAGAGCATCAGATTGGGGAAGAGCAGTGTGGTTTCAGAAGTGGTAGAGGATGTGTGGATCAGGTGTTTGCTTTGAAGAATGTATTTGAGAAATACTTAGAAAAGCAAATGGATTTGTGTGTAGCATTTATGGATCTGGAGAAGGTATATGATAGAGTTGATAGAGATGCTCTGTGGAAGGTATTAAGAATATATGGTGTGGGAGGCAAGTTGTTAGAAGCAGTGAAAAGTTTTTATCGAGGATGTAAGGCATGTGTACGTGTAGGAAGAGAGGAAAGTGATTGGTTCTCAGTGAATGTAGGTTTGCGGCAGGGGTGTGTGATGTCTCCATGGTTGTTTAATTTGTTTATGGATGGGGTTGTTAGGGAGGTAAATGCAAGAGTTTTGGAAAGAGGGGCAAGTATGAAGTCTGTTGGGGATGAGAGAGCTTGGGAAGTGAGTCAGTTGTTGTTCGCTGATGATACAGCGCTGGTGGCTGATTCATGTGAGAAACTGCAGAAGCTGGTGACTGAGTTTGGTAAAGTGGGTGGAAGAAGAAAGTTAAGAGTAAATGTGAATAAGAGCAAGGTTATTAGGTACAGTAGGGTTGAGGGTCAAGTCAATTGGGAGGTGAGTTTGAATGGAGAAAAACTGGAGGAAGTGAAGTGTTTTAGATATCTGGGAGTGGATCTGTCAGCGGATGGAACCATGGAAGCGGAAGTGGATCATAGGGTGGGGGAGGGGGCGAAAATTTTGGGAGCCTTGAAAAATGTGTGGAAGTCGAGAACATTATCTCGGAAAGCAAAAATGGGTATGTTTGAAGGAATAGTGGTTCCAACAATGTTGTATGGTTGCGAGGCGTGGGCTATGGATAGAGTTGTGCGCAGGAGGATGGATGTGCTGGAAATGAGATGTTTGAGGACAATGTGTGGTGTGAGGTGGTTTGATCGAGTAAGTAACGTAAGGGTAAGAGAGATGTGTGGAAATAAAAAGAGCGTGGTTGAGAGAGCAGAAGAGGGTGTTTTGAAATGGTTTGGGCACATGGAGAGAATGAGTGAGGAAAGATTGACCAAGAGGATATATGTGTCGGAGGTGGAGGGAACGAGGAGAAGAGGGAGACCAAATTGGAGGTGGAAAGATGGAGTGAAAAAGATTTTGTGTGATCGGGGCCTGAACATGCAGGAGGGTGAAAGGAGGGCAAGGAATAGAGTGAATTGGAGCGATGTGGTATACAGGGGTTGACGTGCTGTCAGTGGATTGAATCAAGGCATGTGAAGCGTCTGGGGTAAACCATGGAAAGCTGTGTAGGTATGTATATTTGCGTGTGTGGACGTGTGTATGTACGTGTGTATGGGGGTTGGGCCATTTCTTTCGTCTGTTTCCTCGCGCTACCTCGCAAACGCGGGAGACAGCGACAAAGTATAAAAAAAAAAAAAAAAAAAAAAAAAAAAAAAAAAAAAAATATATATATATATATATATATATATATATATATATATATATATATATATATATATATCGAGGATGTAAGGCATGTGTACGTGTAGGAAGAGAGGAAAGTGATTGGTTCTCAGTGAATGTAGGTTTGCGGCAGGGGTGTGTGATGTCTCCATGGTTGTTTAATTTGTTTATGGATGGGGTTGTTAGGGATGTAAATGCAAGAGTTTTGGAAAGAGGGGCAAGTATGAAGTCTGTTGGGGATGAGAGAGCTTGGGAAGTGAGTTAGTTGTTGTTCGCTGATGATACAGCGCTGGTGGCTGATTCATGTGAGAAACTGCAGAAGCTGGTGACTGAGTTTGGTAAAGTGTGTGAAAGAAGAAAGTTAAGGGTAAATGTGAATATATATATATATATATATATATATATATATATATATATATATATATATATATATATATATATATATATTTTTTTTTTTTTTTTTTTATACTTTATCGCTGTCTCCCGCGTTTGCGAGGTAGCGCAAGGAAACAGACGAAAGAAATGGCCCAACCCCCCCCCCCATACACATGTACATACACACGTCCACACACGCAAATATACATACCTACACAGCTTTCCATGGTTTACCCCAGACGCTTCACATGCCCTGCTTCAATCCACTGACAGCACGTCAACCCCTGTATACCACATGACTCCAATTCACTCTATCTCCTGCCCTCCTTTCACCCTCCTGCATGTTCAGGCCCCGATCACACAAAATCTTTTTCACTCCATCTTTCCACCTCCAATTTGGTCTCCCTCTTCTCCTCGTTCCCTCCACCTCCGACACATATATCCTCTTGGTCAATCTCTCCTCACTCATTCTCTCCATGTGCCCAAACCATTTCAAAACACCCTCTTCTGCTCTCTCAACCACGCTCTTTTTATTTCCACACATCTCTCTTACCCTTACGTTACTTACTCGATCAAACCACCTCACACCACACATTGTCCTCAAACATCTCATTTCCAGCACATCCATCCTCCTGCGCACATCTCTATCCATAGCCCACGCCTCGCAACCATACAACATTGTTGGAACCACTATTCCCTCAAACATACCCATTTTTGCTTTCCGAGATAATGTTCTCGACTTCCACACATTTTTCAAGGCTCCCAAAATTTTCGCCCCCTCCCCCACCCTATGATCCACTTCCGCTTCCATGGTTCCATCCGCTGACAGATCCACTCCCAGATATCTAAAACACTTCACTTCCTCCAGTTTTTCTCCATTCAAACTCACCTCCCAATTGACTTGACCCTCACCCCTACTGTACCTAATAACCTTGCTCTTATTCACATTTACTCTCAACTTTCTTCTTCCACACACTTTACCAAACTCAGTCACCAGCTTCTGCAGTTTCTCACATGAATCAGCCACCAGCGCTGTATCATCAGCGAACAACAACTGACTCACTTCCCAAGCTCTCTCATCCCCAACAGACTTCATACTTGCCCCTCTTTCCAGGACTCTTGCATTTACCTCCCTTACAACCCCATCCATAAACAAATTAAACAACCATGGAGACATCACACACCCCTGCCGCAAACCTACATTCACTGAGAACCAATCACTTTCCTCTCTTCCTACACGTACACATGCCTTACATCCTCGATAAAATATTTTCACTGCTTCTAACAACTTGCCTCCCACACCATATATTCTTAATACCTTCCACAGAGCATCTCTATCAACTCTATCATCTGCCTTCTCCAGATCCATAAATGCTACATACAAATCCATTTGCTTTTCTAAGTATTTCTCACATACATTCTTCAAAGCAAACACCTGATCCACACATCCTCTACCACTTCTGAAACCACACTGCTCTTCCCCAATCTGATGCTCTGTACATGCCTTCACCCTCTCAATCAATACCCTCCCATATAATTTACCAGGAATACTCAACAAACTTATACCTCTGTAATTTGAGCACTCACTCCTATCCCCTTTGCCTTTGTACAATGGCACTATGCACGCATTCCGCCAATCCTCAGGCACCTCACCATGAGTCATACATACATTAAATAACCTTACCAACCAGTCAACAATATAGTCACCCCCTTTCTTAATAAATTCCACTGCAATACCATCCAAACCTGCTGCCTTGCCGGCTTTCATCTTCCGCAAAGCTTTTACTACCTCTTCTCTGTTTACCAAATCATTTTCCCTAACCCTCTCACTTTGCACACCACCTCGACCAAAACACCCTATATCTGCCACTCTGTCATCAGACACATTCAACAAACCTTCAAAATACTCATTCCATCTTCTTCTCACACCACCGCTACTTGTTATCACCTCCCCATATATATATATATATATATATATATATGTATATATATATATTTCTTTTCTTTTCTTTCAACCTATTCGCCATTTCCCGCATTAGCGAGGTAGCGTTAAGAACAGAGGACTGGGCCTTTGAGGGAATACCCTCATCTGGCCCAATTCTCTGTTCCTTCTTTTGGAAAATTAAAAAAAAAAACGAGAGTGGAGGATTTCCAGCCCCCCGCTCCCTCCCTTTTTAGTCGCCTTCTACGACACGCAGGGAATACGTGGGAAGTACTCTTAATCCCCTATCCCCAGGGATATATATATATATATATATATATATATATATATATATATATATATATATATATATATATATATATATATATATATATATATATATATATATATATATGAATATATACACACACACAAAGAAACTTATATATATATATACACATGTACATAATTCATACTGTCTTCCCTTATTGATTCCCGTCGCCACCTCGCCACACATTAAATGAGAACGCCCTACCCCTGCATGTGCGTTTGGTAGCTCTAGTAAAAGACAACAAAGGCCACATTCGTTCACACTCAGTCTTTAGCTGTCATGTAGAATGCACTGAAATCACAGCTCCCTTTCCACATCCAGGCCCCACAAAACTTTCCATGGTTTACCCCAGACGCTTCACATGCCCTAGTTCAATCCATTGACAGCACGACAGCACCCCGGTATACCACATCGTTCCAATTCACTCTATTTCCTGCACGCCTTTCACCCTCCTGCATGTTCAGGCTCCGATCGCTGAAAATCTTTTTCAATTCATGTTTCCACCTCCAATTCGGTCCCCACTTCTCCTCGATCCGTCCACCTCTGACAAATATATCCTCTTTGTCAATCTTTCCTCACTTATTCTCTCTATGTGACCAAACAATTTCAAAACACCCTCTTCTGCTCTTTCAACAACACTTTTTTTATTACTACGCATCTCTCTTACCCTTTCATTACTTACTCATTCAGACCACCTCACACCACATATTGTCCTCAAATTTCTCATTTCCAACACATCCACCCTCCTCCGCACAGCTCTATCTATAGCCCATGCCTCGGAACCATATAACATTGTTGGAATCACTATTCCTTCAAACATACCCTTTTCTCTCTCCAAGATAATGTTCTCGACTTCCACACATTTTTCAACGCTCCAGAACTCTCCCCCCACCCTATAATTCACTTCCTCTTTCATGGTTCCATCTGCTGCCAAATCCACTCCCAGATATCTAAACACTTCACTTCCTCAGATTTTCTCCACTCAAACTTACATCCCAATTGACATGTCTCTCAACCCTACCGTACGTAATAACCTTGTTCTTATGCACATTTTCTCTCAGCTTTCTTCTTTCACACACTTTACCAAACTTAGTCACCAGCTTCTTCAGTTTCTCACACGAATCAGTCACCATCGCTGTATCATCAGCGAACAACAACTGACTCACTTCCCAAGCTCTCTCATCCACAATAGACTGCATACTTTCCCCTCTTTCCAAAACCTTTGCATTCCCCCCCCCTACAACCCCATCTATAACAAAGTAAACAACCATGGAGACATCACGCACCCCTGCCGCAAACCAGGATTCACTGAGAACCAATCACTTACCTCTTTTCCTACACGTACTCATGCCTTACATCTTCGATAAAACTTTTCACTGCTTGTAACAACTTTCCTCCCACACCATGTATTCTTAATACCTTCCACAGAGCATCTCTATAAACTCTATGATACGCCTTCTCCAGGTCCATAAGTGGTACATACAAATGCATTTGCTTTTTTAAGTATTTCTCACATACATTCTTCAAAGGAAACACCTGACCCACACATCCTGTACCACTTCTGAAACCACATTGCTCTTCCTCAATCCGATGCTCTGCACATGCCTTCACCCTCTCAATCAATACCCTCCCATATAATTTACCAGGAATACTCAGCAAACTTATACCTCTGTAATTTGGGTACTCACTTTTATCCCTTTTGCCTTTGTACAATGGCACTATGCAAGCATTCCGCCAATCCTCAGGCACCTCACTATGAGTTATACATACATTAAATAACCTTACGAAGCAGTCAACTATACAGTTACCCCCTTTTTTTAATAGATTCCATTGTAATGCCATCCAAACCCGCTACCTTGCCATCTTTCATCTTCCGCAAAGCTTTTACCACCTCTTCTCTGTTTACCAAATCATTCTCCCTAACCCTCTCAATTTGCACACCACTCCGACCAAACCACTCTATATATGCCACACTATCATCAAACACATTCAACAAACTTTGAAAATAATCACTCCATCTCCTTCTCACATCACCAGGACTTGTTATCACCTCTCCATTAGCCCCCTTCACTGATGTACCCATTTGTTCCTTTTTCTTACGCACTTTATTTACCTCCTTCCTAAACATCTTTTCATTTTCCCTAAAATTTAATGACACTCTCTCACCCCAACTCTCATTTGTCCTCTTTTTCGTCTCTTGCACCTTTCTATTGACCTCCTGTCTTTCTTTTATGAGATGATTTTTATTAGGGTTTCACTTACCTGTGCCCTGTCAACTACCATTCTAAAGAATACTGACGACATACACGGACCAAATTGGCACATTTAAATAATGACTGCATATAGAGAGCAGGCGCCCTATATCAAACATTGATGATATGTTTTTTCATTTTATGTTTACCATACTTGATCGCTGGTTTTTTGCGTCAAGGAGGTAGTGCCAGGAGACAAATAAACAATGGCCCATCCAGTCACACACACACACACACACACACACACACACACACACACACACACACACACAAATATAGATATATATATCACTGGGGTAGGGGAGAAAGAATACCTCTTACGCATTCCTCACGTGTCGTAGAAGCCGACTAAAGGGGACGGGACTGGGGGGCTAGAAATACTCCCCTCCTTGTATTTTAACTTTCTAAAAGGGGAAACAGAAGAAGGAGTCACGCGGAGAGTGCTCACCCCCCTCGAAGGCTCAGACTGGGGTGTCTAACTGTGTGTGGATGTACGCAAGATTAGAAAAAATGAGAGATGGGTAGTATATTTCAGGAAAGGAACCTGGATGTTTTGGCTCTGAGTGAAATGGAGCTCAAGGGTAAAGGGGAATAGTGTTTATGAATGTCTTGGGAGTAAAGTCAGGGGTTAGTGAGAAGACAAGAGCAAAGGAAGGAGTATCACTACTCCTGAAACATGAGTGGTGGGAGTATGTGATACAGTGTAAGAAAGTAAACTCTGGATTGATATGGGTAAAACTGAAAGTGGATGGAGAGAAAAAGGTGATTAATGGTGCATATGCACCTGGGCATGATAAGAAAGATCATGAGAGGCAACTGTTTTGGGAGCAGCTGAGTGACTGTGTTAGTAGTTTGGATGCAGGAGACCGGGTTATAGTGATGGGTGATTTGAATGCAAAGGTGAGTAATGTGGCAGTTAAGGGACTAATTGGTGTATATGGGGTGTTCAGTGTTGTAAATGGAAATGGTGAAGAACCTGTAGATTTGTGTGCTGAAAAAGTACTTGTGTTTGGGAATACATTGTTTAAAAAGAGAGATATACATAAGTATAGATACATAAGTAGGAGAGATGGCCAGAGAGCGTTATTGGATTACGTGTTAATTGATAGGCGCGCGAAAGAGAGTCTTTTGGATGTAATGTGCTGAGAGATGTCTGATCATTATCTTGTGGAGGCGAAGGTGAAGATTTGCAGAGGTTTTGAGAAAATAAGAGAGAATGTTGTGGTGAAGAGAGTGTTGACAGTAAGTGAGCTTAGGAAGGAGACTTGTGTGAGGTAGTACCAGGAGAGACTGAGTACAGAATAGAAAAGGTGAGAACGAAGGACGTAAGGGGAGTGGGGGAGGAATGGGATGTATTTAAGGAAGCAGTGATTGCTTATGCAAAAGATGCTTGTAGCATGAGAAGCGTGGGAGGTGGGCAGATTCGAGTGGTGGGATGAAGAAGTAAGATTATTAGTGAAAGAGAAGAGAGAGGCATTTGGACGAGTTTTGCAGGGAAATAATGCAGATGACTGGGAGAAATATAAAAGAATGAGCCAGGAGGTCAAGAGAAAGGTGCAAGAGGTGAAAAAGAGGGCAAATGAGAGCTGGGGTTAGAGAGTATCAATAAATTTTAGTTCGAATAAAAAGATGTTTTTGAAGGAGGTAAATAAAGTGCGTAAGACATGAGAAAAAATGGGTACGTCGGTGAAGGGGCGCTAATGGGCAGGTGATAACAAGTAGTGGTGATGTAAGAAGGAGATGGAGTGACTATTTTGAAGGTTTGTTGAATGTGTTTGATGATAGACTGGCAGGTATAGGATGTTGTGGTCGAGGTGGTCAGCGAGGTGAG
Source organism: Panulirus ornatus (assembly GCF_036320965.1). Lineage (NCBI taxonomy): Eukaryota > Metazoa > Arthropoda > Malacostraca > Decapoda > Palinuridae > Panulirus > Panulirus ornatus. Next base: position 43,036,065 of record NC_092242.1, on the reverse strand, counting down.
AGGGTTAGGGATAATGATTTAGAAAACAGAGAAGAGGTAGTTAAAGCTTTGCGGAAGATGAAAGCCGGCGAGGCAGCGGGTTTGGATGGTATTGCAGTGGAATTTATTAAGATATGGCTGTGACAGTGTTGTTGACTGGTTGGTAAGGATATTTGATGTATGAATGACTCATGGTGAGGTGCCTGAGGATTGGTGGAATGCATGCATAGTGCCATTTTACAAAGACAAAGGAGATAAAGGTGAGTGTTCAAATTACAGAGGTATAAGTTTGTTGAGTATTCATGGGAAATTATATGGGAGGGTATTGATTGAGAGGGTGAAGGCATGTACAGAGCATCAGATTGGGGAAGAGCAGTGTGGTTTCAGAAGTGGTAGAAGATGTGTAGATCACATGTTTAATTTGAAGAGTGTATGTTAGAAATACGTAGAAAAGCAGATGGATTTGTATGTAGCATTTATGGATCTGGAGAAGGCATATGATAGATTTGATAGAGATGCTCTGTGGAAGGTATTAAGAATATATGGTGTAGGAGGCAAGTTGGTAGAGGCAGTGAAAAGTTTTTATCGAGGATGTAAGGCATATGTACGTGTAGGAATAGAACAGTGATTGGTTCTCAGTGAATGTCGGTTTGCGATAGGGATGCGTGATGTCTATGGTTGTTTAATTTGTTTGTGGATGGGTTTGTTAGGGAGGTGAATGCAAAAGTTTTGGAGAGAGGGGCAAGTATGCAGTCTCTTCTGGATGAGAGAGCTTGGGAAGTGAGTCAGTTGTTCGCTGATGATACAGCGCTCTTGGCTGATTTCGGTAAGAAACTGCAGAAGATGGTGACTGAGTTTGGTAAAGTGTGTGAAAGAAGAAAGCTGAGAGTAAATATGAATAAGAGGAAGATTAAGAGGAAGGTTATTAGGTACAGTAGGGATGAGGGACAAGTCAATTGGGGGGTAGGTGTGTGTGGAGAAAAACTGGAGGAAGTGAATTGTTTTAGATATCTGAGATGCAGCGGATGGAACCAGGAAGCGGAAGTGAGTATCTTGGTGGGGGAGGTGGCGAAAAGGGTATGCTTGAAGGAATAGTGGTTCCAACAATGTTATGTGGTTTTGAGGCGTTGGGTATTGATGGAGTTTTGCGGAGGAGGGTGGATGTGTTGGAAATGAGATGCTGGAAATGAGATGTGGTGTGAGGTGGTTTGATCGAGTAAGTAATGAATGGGTAAGAGAGATGTGTTGTGATAAAAAGAGTGTGGTTGAGAGAGCAGAAGAGGGTGTTTTGAAATGGTTTGGTCACATGGAGAGAATGAGTGAGGAAAGATTGAAAAAGAGGATATATATGTCATTGGTAGAGGGAACGAGGAGGAGTGGGAGACGAAATTGGAGGTGGAAACATTGCGTGAAAAAGATTTTGAGCTATCGTGGCCTGAACATGCAGGAGGGTGAAAGGCGTGCAAGGAATAGAATGAATTGGAACGATGTGGTATACCCTGGTCGACCTGTTGTCATTTCATGGAACTAGGGCATGTGAAACGTCTGGGGTAAACCATGGAAAGTTTTTTTGGGCCTGGTTGTGGAAAGGGAGCTGTGGTTTCGGTGCATTGTATATGGCAGGTAGAGACTGAGTGTGAAGGAATGAGGCCTTTGTTGTCTTTTCCTAGCGCTACCTGGCGCATATGCAGGAGTAGGGGGTTGTCATTTCATGTTTGGCGGGGTGGTGACGGGAATGAATAAAGGCAGCAAGTATGAATAATGGACATGTGTAAATATGCATATGTCTGTGTATGTAAATATATGTATACGCTGAAATGTATAAGGATGTATATGTGCGTGTGTGGACGTCAACGTATATACATGTGGATGTAGGTGGATTGGGCTATTCTTTCGGCTGTTTCCTTGCGCTACTTCGCGAATGCGGGAAACAGCGATATAGTATAATATATATATATATATTCTTTTTTTCTTTTTTTCATACTATTCGCCATATCCCGCATCAGCGAGGTAGCGTTAAGAACAGAGGACTGAGTGTTTAAGGGAAATCCTCACTTGCTCACCTCTGTTCCTTCTGAAAATTAAAAACGAGAGGGGTGGACTTCCAACCACCCGCTCCCTTCCCTTTTAATCGCCTTCTGCGACATGCAGGGAATATGTGAGAAGTATTCTTTCTCCCCAATCCCCAGGGATGATATATATATTCCTATGAGTCCACGGGGAAAATGAAACACGATAAGATCCCAAGTGCACTTTTGTGTAATAATCACATCATCAGGGGAGACACAAGAGAGAAATGTGACAGTAAGTTGATATACATCGAAGAGACAAAGCTAGGACGCCATTTGGTAAACATGCGATTGTCCAAGACAGACAACGAGCGTTCATAAACTTATCATTTTACAAATTTTATCAACAATAAAGTTATCTAATTTGTATAGACCATCACTAATAATAAGATTATAATTCTTTGTGTAACTAATACTAGAAGATTCAATGATATTTCTCGTTGTAATTTAACTAATGATGAAATTAATATCTGTAAGGGTTTAGTGTATGCCAGTTTCTCAAAACCAGTGGAACTTAATTGCCCTAAAAGATTTATAAGAGCTATTAACACTTTAAAAAAAAGACAAGGATATACATATTACTAAAGCAGATAAGGCTAACACTGTTGTGATTTTAGACAAAAGTAACTATTTATCTAGAATGAATGATCTTTTGAATGATGACACAACATATTCTATGGAACCATGGAAAGTTTTTTTGGGCCTGGTTGTGGAAAGGGAGCTGTGGTTTCGGTGCATTGTATATGGCAGGCAGAGACTGAGTGTGAAGGAATGAGGCCTTTGTTGTCTTTTCCTAGCGCTACCTGGCGCATATGCAGGAGTAGGGGGTTGTCATTTCATGTTTGGCGGGGTGGTGACGGGAATGAATAAAGGCAGCAAGTATGAATAATGGACATGTGTCAATATGCATATGTCTGTGTATGTATATATATGTATACGCTGAAATGTATAAGGATGTATATGTGCGTGTGTGGACGTCAACGTATATACATGTGGATGTAGGTGGGTTGGGCTATTCTTTCGGCTGTTTCCTTGCGCTACCTCGCGAACGCGGGAAACAGCGATATAGTATAATATATATATATATATATATATATATATATATATATATATATATATGTATATATATATATATATATATGTATATATATATATATATATATATATATATATATATATATATATATATATATATATATATATATATATATATATATATATATATATATATATATATATATATATGTATATATATATATATATATATATATATATATATATATATATATATATTTATTTATTTATTTATTATACTTTGTCGCTGTCTCCCGCGATTGCGAGGTAGCGCAAGGAAACAGACGAAAGAAATGGCCCAACCCCCCCCATACACATGTATATACATACGTCCACACACGCAAATATACATACCTACACAGCTTTCCATGGTTTACCCCAGACGCTTCACATGCCTTGATTCAATCCACTGACAGCACGTCAACCCCGGTATACCACATCGCTCCAATTCACTCTATTCCTTGCCCTCCTTTCACCCTCCTGCATGTTCAGGCCCCGATCACACAAAATCTTTTTCACTCCATCTTTCCACCTCCAATTTGGTCTCCCTCTTCTCCTCGTTCCCTCCACCTCCGACACATATATCCTCTTGGTCAATCTTTCCTCACTCATTCTCTCCATGTGCCCAAACCACTTCAAAACACCCTCTTCTGCTCTCTAAACCACGCTCTTTTTATTTCCACACATCTCTCTTACCCTTACGTTACTCACTCGATCAAACCACCTCACACCACACATTGTCCTCAAACATCTCATTTCCAGCACATCCATCCTCCTGGGCACAACTCTATCCATAGCCCACGCCTCGCAACCATACAAAATTGTTGGAACCACTATTCCTTCAAACATACCCATTTTTGCTTTCCGAGATAATGTTCTCGACTTCCACACATTCTTCAAGGCCCCCAGAATTTTCGCCCCCTCCCCCACCCTATGATCCACTTCCGCTTCCATGGTTCCATCCGCTGCCAGATCAACTCCCAGATATCTAAAACACTTCACTTCCTCCAGTTTTTCTCCATTCAAACTCACCTCCCAATTGACTTGACCCTCAACCCTACTGTACCTAATAACCTTGCTCTTATTCACATTTACTCTTAAATTTCTTCTTCCACACACTTTACCAAACTCAGTCACCAGCTTCTGCAGTTTCTCACATGAATCAGCCACCAGCGCTGTATCATCAGCGAACAACAACTGACTCTCTTCCCAAGCTCTCTCATCCCCAATAGACTTCATACTTGCCCCTCTTTCCAAAACTCTTGCATTTACCTCCCTAACAACCCCATCCATAAACAAATTAAACAACCATGGAGACATCATACACCCCTGCCGCAAACCTACATTCACTGAGAACCAATCACTTTCCTCTCTTCCTACACGTACACATGCCTTACATCCTCGATAAAAACTTTTCACTGCTTCTAACAACTTTCCTCCCACACCATATATTCTTAATACCTTCCACAGAGCATCTCTATCAACTCTATCATATGCCTTCTCCAGATCCATAAATGCTACATACAAATCCATTTGCTTTTCTAAGTATTTCTCACATACATTCTTCAAAGCAAACACCTGATCCACACATCCTCTACCACTTCTGAAACCACACTGCTCTTCCCCAATCTGATGATCTGTACATGCCTTCACCCTCTCAATCAATACCCTCCCATATAATTTACCAGGAATACTCAACAAACTTATACCTCTGTAATTTGAGCACTCACTCTTATCCCCTTTGCCTTTGTACAATGGCACTATGCACGCATTCCGCCAATCCTCAGGCACCTCACCATGAGTCATACATACATTAAATAACCTTACCAACCAGTCAACAATACAGTCACCCCCTTTTTTAATAAATTCCACTGCAATACCATCCAAACCTGCTGCCTTGCCGGCTTTCATCTTCTGCAAAGCTTTCACTACCTCTTCTCTGTTTACCAAATCATTTTCCCTAACCCCCTCACTTTGCACACCACCTCGACCAAAACACCCTATATCTGCCACTCTATCATCAAACACATTCAACAAACCTTCAAAATACTCACTCCATCTCCTCACATCACCACTACTTGTTTTCACCTCCCCTTTTGCGCCCTTCACTGAAGTTCCCATTTGCTCCCTTGTCTTACGCACTTTATTTACCTCCTTCCAGAACATCTTTTTATTCTCCCTAAAATTTAATGATACTCTCTCACCCCAACTCTCATTTGCCCTTTTTTTTCACCTCTTGCACCTTTCTCTTGACCTCCTGTCTCTTTCTTTTATACATCTCCCACTCAATTGCATTTTTTCCCTGCAAAAATCGTCCAAATGCCTCTCTCTTCTCTTTCACTAATACTCTTACTTCTTCATCCCACCACTCACTACCCTTTCTAATCAACCCACCTCCCACTCTTCTCATGCCACAAGCATCTTTTGCGCAATCCATCACTGATTCCCTAAATACATCCCATTCCTCCCCCACTCCCCTTACTTCCATTGTTCTCACCTTTTTCCATTCTGTACTCAGTCTCTCCTGGTACTTCCTCACATAGGTTTCCTTCCCAAGCTCACTTACTCTCACCACCCTCTTCACCCCAACATTCACTCTTCTTTTCTGAAAACCCATACAAATCTTCACCTTAGCCTCCACTAGATATTGATCAGACATCCCTCCAGTTGCACCTCTCAGCACATTAACATCCAAAAGTCTCTCTTTCGCACGCCTGTCAATTAACACGTAATCCAATAACGCTCTCTGGCCATCTCTCCTACTTACATAAGTATACTTATGTATATCTCGCTTTTTAAAGCAGGTATTCCCAATCATCAGTCCTTTTTCAGCACATAAATCTACAAGCTCTTCACCATTTCCATTTACAACACTGAACACCCCATGTATACCAATTATTCCCTCAACTGCCACATTACTCACCTTTGCATTCAAATCACCCATCACTATAACCCGGTCTCGTGCATCAAAACCACTAACACACTCATTCAGCTGCTCCCAAAACACTTGCCTCTCATGATCTTTCTTCTCATGCCCAGGTGCATATGCACCTCTCTCCATCAACTTTCAGTTTTACCCATATTAATCGAGAATTTACTTTCTTACATTCTATCACATACTCCCACAACTCCTGTTTCAGGAGTATTGCTACTCCTTCCCTTGCTCTTGTCCTCTCACTAACCCCTGATTTTACTCCCCAGACATTCCCAAACCACTCTTCCCCTTTACCCTTGAGCTTCGTTTCACTCAGAGCCAAAACATCCAGGTTCCTTTCCTCAAACATACTACCTATCTCTCCATTTTTCACATCTTGGTTACATCCACACACATTTAGGCACCCCACTCTGAGCCTTCGAGGAGGATGAGCACTCCCCGCGTGACTCCTTCTTCTGTTTCCCATTTTAGAAAGTTAATACAAGGAGGGGAGGATTTCTGGCCCCCCGCTCCCGTCCCCTGTAGTCGCTTTCTACGACACGCGAGGAATACGTGGGAAGTATTCTTTCACCCCTATCCCCAGGGATAATATACATATATATATATACATATACACATACACACACATACACATACATACGCACATATACACACACACACACATACATATATATATATATATATATATATATATATATATATATATATATATATATATATATATATATATTCTCTCTTTCTTTTTTTCATATTATTCGCCATTTCCCGCATCAGCGAGGTAGCGTTAAGAACAGAGGACTGAGTGTTTAAGGGAAATCCTCACTTGCTCACCTTCTCTGTTCCTTCTGAAAATTAAAAACGAGAGGGGTGGACTTCCAACCACCCGCTCCCTTCCCTTTTAATCGCCTTCTGCGACATGCAGGGAATATGTGAGAAGTATTCTTTCTCCCCAATCCCCAGGGATGATATATATATTCCTATGAGTCCACGGGGAAAATGAAACACGATAAGATCCCAAGTGCACTTTTGTGTAATAATCACATCATCAGGGGAGACACAAGAGAGAAATGTGACAGTAAGTTGATATACATCGAAGAGACGAAGCTAGGACGCCATTTGGTAAACATGCGATTGTCCAAGACAGACAACGAGTGTTCATAAACTTATCATTTTACAAATTTTATCAACAATAAAGTTATCTAATTTGTGTAGACCATCACTAATAATAAGATTATAATTCTTTGTGTAACTAATACTAGAAGATTCAATGATATTTCTCGTTGTAATTTAACTAATGATGAAATTAATATCTGTAAGGGTTTAGTGTATGCCAGTTTCTCAAAACCAGTGGAACTTAATTGCCCTAAAAGATTTATAAGAGCTATTAACACTTTAAAAAAAAGACAAGGATATACATATTACTAAAGCAGATAAGGCTAACACTGTTGTGATTTTAGACAAAAGTAACTATTTATCTAGAATGAATGATCTTTTGAATGATGACACAACATATTCTAAACTTAGTAAAAATCCCTTAGGAGCAGTTCATTCCCATTTCAATAAAGAAATGAAGTTGTTATTGAAAGGTAATGGTTCTCTTATCAAAAGTTTGTCATCTTTGTTCCCTTCATTGCCATATATGTATGGACTTATCAAAACACATAAACTGAATTTTCCAGCAAGACCTATAGTGAGTTCAGTAGGCTCCATCACATATAAAGTGTCAAAATGGTTAGTTTCTTTATTAAGCCCTTTATTGGGTAAGGTATCAAATTCTAATATAATGAACAGTGTAGATTTAGTCCTCAAGCTAAACAATATCAATGTTAATTTTGATTTCAAACTAGTTAGCTTTGATATTTCCTCACTTTTCTCAAAAGTTCCAGTTGATGACCTTTTAGAATATTTATTTGATGTCTTGGATGATATTCATTTACCTGTTTCAAAGTCTGTTTTCATTGAACTGATAAGATTGTGTATAATAGACAGTGTATTTCAATTCAATACAATATGCTAAAAAATTTGGTATGGCAATGGGTAACCCTCTTTCACCTGTAATAAGTAATATATATAAGGAATTTTTTGAAACAAAACTGCTAAAGGATATCTTACCTTCTAATTTAATTTGGTTTAGATATGTAGATGATGTTCTTTGTCTTTGGCTAACAAATGGAAATTTACAAATATTTCTCCCCTTGCTTAATAATTTAGTACCTGCTATCAAGTTTACTGAAGAAAATGAAAATAATGGCATGTTACCAGTTTTAGAGGTGGAGGGAAGGAGGGGAAATGGGAGACCAAATTGGAGGTGGAAAGATGGACTGAAAAAGATTTTGAGTGATTGGGGCCTGAACATGCAGGAGGGTGAAAGGCGTGGAAGGAATAGAGTGAATTGGAACAATGTGGTATACCGGGGTCGACGTGCATGTGAAGCGTCTGGGGTAAACCATGGAAAGTTTTGCGTTGGCCTTTGTTGTCTTTTGCTAGCGCTTCCTCGCGCACACACAGGGGGAGGGGGTTGTTATTTCACGTGTGGCGGTGTGGCGACGGGAATGAATAATGGTAGACAGTGTGAATTATGTACATGTGTATATATGTAGTTCAATATGTAGGGTGTTTTTTAACACCCTATATATATATATATATATATATATATATATATATATATATATATATATATATATATATATATATATATATATATATATATATATATATATAGGGTGTTAAAAAACAATAGGTACAAAATTTGACAGTAGACAGGGACACCCAAAGTAAACACTTTTTCAAGAAAACCAAAAATTGCAAAAGTAGTTAGTTTTCGAGATACTGAGCTTTAAAGTTTTAACTTGACACCTGTTCACAAGCATTTTCTTTTCTAACAGAGGATATAGTGAAAAATGAAACAAATATTGTGTAAACAGATGTATTATCGATCACAATCTACAATAGCTGTTCGAAGTGTCTGCCTTCTGCTTCAATGCAGACCTGACACCTCCTCTGAAAGGACTGCTGGACACGAGACAACATTCTTGGATCTTCTGCAATGATTTCTTGATTAGACAAATGTGCCATGATGTCACCACGACGTGCAACGGTGAACTAATTCGTAAACACCGAGTGTTGCCACACCCTAATCAACCGAGTGTTGCCAGATTGTAAGCTAATATTACATTTAAAGTTTACAGTTCAGACATACCAAAGTTAAAACTTTAAAGCTCGGTATCTCGAAAACTAACTAGTTTTGCAATTTTTGGTATTCTTGAAAAAGTGTTTACTTTGGGTGTCCCTGTCTACTGTCAAATTTTGTACCTATCGTTTTTTAACACCCTATATATATATATATATATATATATATATATATATATATATATATATATATATATATATATATATATATATATATATATATACATACCTGGTGATAGTCCAGAAAGAATACTTCTCACGTATTCTCTGCGTGTCGTAAAAGGTGACTAAAAGGGTTGGGAGCGGGAGGCTGGAAATCCTCTCATCCCGATTTTAATTTTCCAAAAGAAGGAACAGAGAAGGAGACAAAGTGAGGATATTTCCTGAAAGTCTCAGTCCTCTGTTCTTACCCTACCTTCCTGACGCGCGAAATGGCGAACAGTATGAAAGAAAATGAAATATATATATATATATATATATATATATATATATATATATATATATATATATATATATATATATATATATATTTTTTTTTTTTTTTTTCTTTTTGCTTTGTCGCTGTCTCCCGCGTTTGCGAGGTAGCGCAAGGAAACAGACGAAAGAAATGGCCCAAACCACCCCCATACACATGTATATACATACGTCCACACACGCAAATATACATACCTACACAGCTTTCCATGGTTTACCCCAGACGCTTCACATGCCCTGATTCAATCCACTGACAGCACGTCAACCCCGGTATACCACATCGCTCCAATTCACTCTATTCCTTGCCCTCCTTTCACCCTCCTGCATGTTCAGGCCCCGATCACACAAAATCTTTTTCACTCCATCTTTCCACCTCCAATTTGGTCTCCCTCTTCTCCTCGTTCCCTCCACCTCCGACACATATATCCTCTTGGTCAATCTTTCCTCACTCATTCTCTCCATGTGCCCAAACCATTTCAAAACACCCTCTTCTGCTCTCTCAACCACGCTCTTTTTATTTCCACACATCTCTCTTACCCTTACGTTACTCACTCGATCAAACCACCTCACACCACACATTGTCCTCAAACATCTCATTTCCAGCACATCCATCCTCCTGCGCACAACTCTATCCATAGCCCACGCCTCGCAACCATACAACATTGTTGGAACCACTATTCCTTCAAACATACCCATTTTTGCTTTCCGAGATAATGTTCTCGACTTCCACACATTCTTCAAGGCTCCCAGAATTTTCGCCCCCTCCCCCACCCTATGATCCACTTCCGCTTCCATGGTTCCATCCGCTGCCAGATCCACTCCCAGATATCTAAAACACTTCACTTCCTCCAGTTTTTCTCCATTCAAACTCACCTCCCAATTGACTTGACCCTCAACCCTACTGTACCTAATAACCTTGCTCTTATTCACATTTACTCTTAACTTTCTTCTTCCACACACTTTACCAAACTCAGTCACCAGCTTCTGCAGTTTCTCACATGAATCAGCCACCAGCGCTGTATCATCAGCGAACAACAACTGACTCACTTCCCAAGCTCTCTCATCCCCAACAGACTTCATACTTGCCCCTCTTTCCAAAACTCTTGCATTTACCTCCCTAACAACCCCATCCATAAACAAATTAAACAACCATGGAGACATCACACACCCCTGCCGCAAACCTACATTCACTGAGAACCAATCACTTTCCTCTCTTCCTACACGTACACATGCCTTACATCCTCGATAAAAACTTTTCACTGCTTCTAACAACTTGCCTCCCACACCATATATTCTTAATACCTTCCACAGAGCATCTCTATCAACTCTATCATATGCCTTCTCCAGATCCATAAATGCTACATACAAATCCATTTGCTTTTCTAAGTATTTCTCACATACATTCTTCAAAGCAAACACCTGATCCACACATCCTCTACCACTTCTGAAACCACACTGCTCTTCCCCAATCTGATGCTCTGTACATGCCTTCACCCTCTCAATCAATACCCTCCCATATAATTTACCAGGAATACTCAACAAACTTATACCTCTGTAATTTGAGCACTCACTCTTATCCCCTTTGCCTTTGTACAATGGCACTATGCACGCATTCCGCCAATCCTCAGGCACCTCACCATGAGTCATACATACATTAAATAACCTTACCAACCAGTCAACAATACAGTCACCCCCTTTTTTAATAAATTCCACTGCAATACCATCCAAACCTGCTGCCTTGCCGGCTTTCATCTTCCGCAAAGCTTTACTACCTCTTCTCTGTTTACCAAATCATTTTCCCTAACCCTCTCACTTTGCACACCACCTCGACCAAAACACCCTATATCTGCCACTCTATCATCAAACACATTCAACAAACCTTCAAAATACTCACTCCATCTCCTTCTCACATCACCACTACTTGTTATCACCTCCCCATTTGCGCCCTTCACTGAAGTTCCCATTTGCTCCCTTGTCTTACGCACTTTATTTACCTCCTTCCAGAACATCTTTTTATTCTCCCTAAAATTTAATGATACTCTCTCACCCCAACTCTCATTTGCCCTTTTTTTCACCTCTTGCACCTTTCTCTTGACCTCCTGTCTCTTTCTTTTATACATCTCCCACTCAATTGCATTTTTTTCCCTGCAAAAATCGTCCAAATGCCTCTCTCTTCTCTTTCACTAATACTCTTACTTCTTCATCCCACCACTCACTACCCTTTCTAATCAACCCACCTCCCACTCTTCTCATGCCACAAGCATCTTTTGCGCAATCCATCACTGATTCCCTAAATACATCCCATTCCTCCCCCACTCCCCTTACTTCCATTGTTCTCACCTTTTTCCATTCTGTACTCAGTCTCTCCTGGTACTTCCTCACACAGGTCTCCTTCCAAGCTCACTTACTCTCACCACCCTCTTCACCCCAACATTCACTCTTCTTTTCTGAAAACCCATACAAATCTTCACCTTAGCCTCCCCAGTAATGATCAGACATCCCTCCAGTTGCACCCCTGCCACATTAACATCCAAAAGTCTCTCTTTCGCACGCCTGTCAATTAACACGTAATCCAAAAAACGCTCTCTGGCCATCTCTCCTACTTACATAAGTTTAAATTATGTATATCTCGCTTTTTAAAACAGGTATTCCCAATCATCAGTCCTTTTTTAGCACATAAATCTACAAGCTCTTCACCATTTCCATTTACAACACTGAACACCCCATGTATACCAATTATTCCCTCCCAAATGCCCCATTACTCACCTTTGCATTCAAATCACCCATCACTATAACCCGGTCTTGTGCATCAAAACCACTAAAAAACTCATTCAGTGCTCCCAAAACTTGCCTTCATGATCTTTCTTCTCATGCCCAGGTGCATATGCCACCTCTCTCCATCAACTTTCAGTTTACCCTATTAATCGAGAATTTACTTTCTTACATTCTATCACATACTCCCACAACTCCTGTTTCAGGAGTATTTCTACTCCTTCCCTTGCTCTTGTCTCTACTAAACCCTGATTTTACTCCCCAGACATTCCCAAACCCCCTCTTCCCCTTTACCCTTGAGCTTCTTTTCACTCAGAGCCAAAACATCCAGGTTCCCTTTTCCTCAAACATACTACCCATCTCTCCTTTTTTCACATCTTGGTTACATCCACACACAAATTTAGGCACCCCACTCTGACCTTCGAGGAGGATGAGCCCCTCCCCGCGTGACTCCTTCTTCTGTTTCCCATTTTAGAAATTAATACAAGGGGGGGGGATTTCTGGGCCCCCCGCCCCCCCCTTAGTCGCTTTCACGAACGCAGGAAACGTGGGGGAAATATTCTTTTACCCCCATCCCCGGGGGTAATATACATATTTTAAAATACATATTTCACATAACACACAAAACATCATACGCACATATACACACACACACAATACATATATATATATATAAAAATTAATAATATAATAAAATATATATATAAATAATATAATAATAAAATTCCTTCTTTTTTTTTTCTATTTTTCGCCATTTTCCCCATCAGCGAGGAGCGTTAAGAAAAGGACTGAGTTGTTTAAGGGAAAACCTCACTTTCTCACCTTCTTGTTCCTTCTGAAAAAATTTAAAAAAGAGAGGGGTGGACTTCCACACCCCTCCCCTTCCTTTTAACCCTTCTGGACATCAGGGAAAATTTGAGAAGTACTTTCCCCCCCAATCCCCAGGGATATATTATATTCCTTGAGTCCACGGGGAAAAATAAAACACGTAAGCCCCAATGCACTTTTGTGTAAAAATAAATCATCAGGGAGACCAAGAAGAAATGTGCATAAGTTGATATAAATCGAAAGACGAAGCTAGACCCCATTTGAAAACAGCGTTTTTGTCCAAGACAGCAACGAGTTTTTTATAAAATTATATTTTAAAATTTTTATCAACAATAAAGTTATCTAATTTGTGTAGACCTCACAATAATAAGATTATAATTCTTTGTGTAAAATACTGAAGATTCAATGAAATTTCTCTTGAATTAAAAAAATGTGAAATAATACTGAAAGGGTTTAGTGTATCCCATTTTCTAAAACCAGGGGGAACTTAATTGCCTAAAGATTTATAAGAGCTTTTAAACACTTTAAAAAAAAGACAAGGTTACATATTACAAAAGCAGATAAGGCTAACACTTTTGTATTTTAGACAAAAGTAATTTTTATCTAAATGAATATTTTTTAAAAGATGAACACATATTCAAATTAGTAAAACCCCTTGGGAGCATTTTTCATTCCCATTTAAATAAAGAAATAAGTTTTTTATTGAAAGGTAATGGTTTCTTTTCAAAATTTTGTCATCTTTGCCCCTTCTTCCCATATATTTTGGGATTACAAACACATAAATAAATTTTTCCGCAAGCCCTATGTGGTTCAGTAGGCCCATCCTTAAATGTCAAAATGTTAGTTTTTTTTTTAAGCCTTTTTTGGGAAAAGGATAAAATTTAAATAATAACGTGTAGATTTAGTCCTCAAGTAAAAATACAATGTTTAAATTTTTATTTCAAAAATTAGCTTTTAATTTCCCCATTTTTTTTCAAAAATTCCCGTGATGACCTTTTAGAATATTTATTTTATGTCTTGGAATATTCATTTTTCCTTTCAAATCTGTTTTCATTGAACTGATAAAAGATTGTGATAATAAAAGTGTATTTCAATTCAAAACAATATCAAAAAATTTGGTAGGCAATGGGAACCCCCCTTTCCCCTGAAAAGTAATATTATAAAGGAATTTTTTGGGAAAAAAATGAAAGGATATTTTCCCCCTAATTTAATTTGGGTTTTGAATATGTAAGATGTTCTTTGCTTTGGGGAACAAATGGAAATTTACAAAATTTTCCCCCCTTTCTTAATAAAATTTGTACCGTACAAATTTTACAAGAAAAATGAAAATAAGGCATGTAACCCTTTTTGAGGGGAGGGGGGGGGGGAAAAAGGGGCCAATTGGGGTGGAGGCTGAAAAAGAGTATGGGCCGAAAGCGGGGGTAAAGGCTGGGGGAAAGGAAATGGAACCAAAGGGGAAAAAGGGGGGGCAGTGAGGTTGGGGAAACCCGGAAAGTTTTTTCGTTGGCCTTTTTTGGGCTTTTTTAGCGCTTCCCCGCACAAACGGGGGGGGTTTTTTTACGTGGGCGGGTGGGAGGAAAAATAATGTAGACCGTGTGAATTATTTCATGTGTATATAAGTTCAAAAGTAGGGGGTTTTTTTTAAACCCCTTATATATATATAAATTTTAAAATATATATTATTTATATATAAATTTTAAAAAATTAATTTTAAAATATATATAAAATTTTTAAATAAGGGTTTTAAAAAAAAAATAGGTACAAAATTTTACAGTAACAGGGACCCCAAAGAAACCTTTTTCAAGAAAACAAAAATTGAAAAAGTATTATTTTTCGAGATACTGACTTAAAGTTTTAACTTGAAAACTTTTTCACAACATTTTCTTTTCTAACAGAGGATATAGTAAAAAAATGAAACAAATATTGTGTAAACAGATGTATTATCGATCACAATCTACAATAGCGTTCGAAGTGCCCTGCCTTTGTTTCAATGCAGACCTGCACCCCCCTTGAAAGGACTGCGGGACACGAGAAAAATTCTTGGATCCTCAATGTTTTCTTGATTAGAAAATGTGCCATGATGCACCAAACGACGGCAACGGTGAACTAATTCGAAAACACCGAGTGTTCCCACACCCAATCAACCGATTTTTCCCCAGATGTAAGCAATAAATTTTAAAGTTTAAGTTCAGACATACCAAATTTAAAAACTTTAAAGTGGGTATCCGAAAACTAACTATTTTGAAATTTTTGGTATTTTTGAAAAAGTGTTTACTTGGGTGCCCCTTTTTACGTCAAATTTTGTCCCTATCGTTTTTTAACCCCCTTTTTAAAAAAAATTTTATTTTAATTTATATATTATTTTAATATAATATAATATATATTATAATATATATATATAAATCATCCTGGTGATAGTCCAGAAAAAAATACTTCTCACGAATTCTCTGCGTGTCGTAAAAGGTGACAAAAAGGGTTGGGAGGGGGAGGCGGGAACCTTCATCCCTTTTAATTTTTCCAAAAGAAGGAACAGAGAAGGAGAAAAAGTGAGGATATTTCCTGAAATCTCAGTCCTCTGTTTTCCCCTTTCCTTCCGGGGCGCGCGAAATGGCGAAAGTTGAAAGAAAATGAAATATATAAAATATATATATATAATAATATATATATATTTATATATATATATATAATATTATATAATTTTTTTTTTTTTTTTTTTTTTTTTTTTTGTTTTGTCGGCTCCCCGTTTGGCGGGTAGCGCAAGGAAACAACGAAAGAAATGCCCAAACCACCCCCATAACATGTATTAATACGTCCACACACGCAAAAAAACATACCTACAAGTTTTCATGGTTTACCCCGAGTTCACACCCCTGATTCAATCCATGACAGCACGCACCCCGGAAATCCAATCGCTCCAATTCACTCTTTCCTTTCCCCTCCTTTCACCCCCTGCATTTTTCGGGCCCCCGATCACAAAAATCTTTTTCACCCCATCTTTCCACCCCCAATTTTGGGTTCCCTCTTCTCCCCTTTCCCCTCCCCTCCGAAATATATTCTTGGAAAATTTTTCCTCATCATTTCCCCATGTCCCCAAAACCAAATTTCAAAACCACCCCTTTGCTCTCTCAACCACCTCTTTTTTTTTTCCAACAAAAGGATGTAGATGGGACGCCATACGGAAAACATTTTATTGTCCAAGACGACAATCGCTTTTACCTTTTGAGCCCTAGCGCGCCCTAGGAATATCTTTTCACGCGTAAAATTGTGACCCTTTCCCAATATATATGGGTATGTATATTTGGTGTGGGGACGCGTATGTACACACATTTATGTGAGTGGTAGGCCACCCCCTCGTCGTTTCCCCCGCCCCCCGCCAACGTGTTTTAGATATCTGGGAGGGATCGGCAGGGATGGAACCATGGAAGCGGGTGGATCATGGGGTGGGGGGGGGCGAAAATTCGGGAGCCTTTTAAAAATGTGTGGAAGTCGAGAACATTACCGGAAAGCAAAAAGGGTTTTTTGAAGGAATAGTGGTTCCAAAAAAATTTTTTAGGTTGCGAGACTTGGGGTAGGATAGAGTTGTGCGCAGGAGGAGGGTGGCGGAAAAAAGGGGTGTTTGAGGACAAGTGTGGGGTGAGGGGGTTTGATCGATAAGTAGTAAGGGTAAAAGAGAGTTGAAATAAAAAGAGGTGGTTGAGAGGGGCAGAAGAGGGTGTTTTGAAATGGTTCGGCCAGGAGAGAATGATGAGGGAAAATTGACCAAGAAATATATGTGTGGGGGGTGGAGGGAACGAGGAGAAGAGGGAGACCCAAAATTGGGGGGGAAAAATGGGTGAAAAAGATTTTTTGTGATCGGGGGCCCGAAAAAAAGCAGGAGGGTGAAAGGAGGGCAAGGAATAAGTGAATTGGAGCGTGTGGTATACCGGGGTTACGTGTTTTTCGTTGATTGAATCAAGCATGTGAGGGGTCTGGGGTAAACCCTGGAAAGCTGTGTAGGTATGTATATTTTTCGTGGTGGGTATGTATATACATGTGTATGGGGGGGGGTTGGGCCATTTTTTCGTTGTTTCCTTGCCTACCTCGCAAGCGGGACAGCGACAAAAAAAAAAAAATATATTATATATATATAAAAATATTAAAAATATAATAATATATATATATTAAAAAATTTTTTTTTTTTTTTTTTTTTTGTTTTTTAAACATTCGCCTTTCCCCGCATTAGCGAGGGAGCGTAAGAAAAAGAGGGGTGGGCCTTTTTGGAATATCCTCACCCGGCCCCCCCCGTTTTCCTTTTTTTGGAAAAATTTTAAAAAAAAAAAAAAGGGGGGGAGGAATTCCCGCCCCCCTTTCCCTCCCCCTTTAGGGGCGCCTTCTTGGGCCGCAGGAAACGTGGGGAATATCTTAAACCCCATCCCCAGGGGAAAAATAATAATATAAAAATGATAAATAATAATAAAAAATAATAATAAAAAATAATAATAATAAAAATAATAATAATAAAACAAAAGACAGCACTCCCTGGTTTCCTCTTACATTCCTTTTTTAGAAATGAAATACAGGGGGGGAAAAGTTTCCAGGCCCTGCCCCGCTCCCCTTATTTCCTTTCTAAGAATCAAAGAAATAGGGTTGGTTTTTTCCCCCACCCGGGAGTGGAAAATAAAAGGGGGGGAAGGTTTTAAAAAAAAAAGGGTGGTTGACAGAGTGGGAGGGGTGTGCTGAAAGGTTTTTAATTTATGGATAAATGAATGGGATATATGTGTCAGAAGGGAGGGAACAAGGAGAAGGCGGACCAAATTGGGGATGGAAAGGAGGGTGTAAAAAACATTTTAGTGAAGGGGCCTAAACATGCAGAAGGTGAAAGGGATGAAGGGAAAAAAGAAGGGAATTTGGGGTTTATACATGATCACAGTAAACACTTTTTACATTATTGCTAGTTTCCCAGCTATTTATTTGTCCCATGTCAAAAAGCTAACCTATTTATGCCATGCTTTCAACCGTCAGGTTGTTGCCATTGCTTTAACTACCAAAAGTTATCCCATGGCTCACAGTACCCAGTTTGTTGCTAGGCCTAAGAAGGCCAAGGTTGGTGGTTAATAGGTTTTGTTTAATGGCTGGATAAAAAAATTTTTTGATGGCTTAAGTTCCAGGTTTTGCCATTTTTTTCACCTAGTTAGTTTTCCCCGGGGTTACGTTAGCTAATTTTGTGCATGGCTAACAGCTAAGAGTTTTTGCATTACTTAATTAGAAAAAGAGGTTGGGGTTTCCATAGTTCAGCGGGACTTCTTCCAGGGTTTTTACAGTGAGTGAGTTGTTAATTGGCCTTCATTTTCTGATTCATCCCCCTTACTCTTAAAGTCCAGTTGTTTAAAGATGAACAAAAACGGTTTTTGGATGTGCTCAATGGAGCCCTTTTCAATTTGTGATAAGAACCACACCAGTTTTCAGAAAATAAGATCACTTTAAAAACAATTTTTAGAGGACCAGTTTGAAATGATGGAAAATACATTGATTCATTTAAGATTTTTTAGGGGATCTACTTTTTTTTTTATTGTATGCATTTGATTTGTAGGAGACTTTAATGTATATCAAAATCATTTCCTTTGACCTGTTTGATGACTTATACTTTTATTTTTAAATTTTCCCTCTTCTTGGTTTTCCCTGCTTTTTTATCATCTCAAAATGCTTTTTCTTTTTTAATTATTGGCCAGCCCTTTGCTCAAAAGTTATATTCAATTCTTGTTGTTTTTTTTTTTGTATACCTGAATGACTTTTTCCCCATTCTGAGGTAACACCAAAAAAACAGATAAAGAAAAAGGGACATTGCCACTCCATATATACACATTACCATTCACTTGTTCACCATCATCCCTTTAACCCAGTTAAGTATGTTAATGAAAATAGGTTTTCATTGTTTAGAGGGATCTTGATATGGGATATAATCACCTATATTTTTTACCATTTTCCCCTTTCTTTCTTGTATCTTTTCTTTTTAAAAGGATACTCCCCCAGGTATTCTAAATTTTTTTTTCTTTTGACTTGGCCTTTATTTTAACATTCAAATCATCCTCTTTCCTTTTTGCATTTGCTTTAAAAACTCTTTTTTTTCCACACCCCTTCATTCTCCTTCCAAAAGTTATGCCCTTCTCTTCTCTTGTACTTGCACTCCATGAAGGGGAAATCACAGCTAAAGAGTATGTAACTCCCCTATCTCGTTCTCTTTTCTGAATTTCATCATAAAATTTTTCCATACACGTTGAAGATAACATGGAGATACACATTACATTCTTACCACATCTGTCTATCATTTATTTATTTTTTTTATACTTGATTGCCCTTTCCCAGTTAGCAAGGTAGCGCATGAACAAAGAAAGGCCACATCCCCCTCGCATCCTTTTTCAAGTTGTCATGTGGATGCACCAGAAAACCCCAGCTTCCTATCCACATCCA